>NC_048314.1:22256754-22344149 GCF_013100865.1 Trachemys scripta elegans
GGGCGGAGGCAGGGGGCCCGGGACCCGGAGCCCGGGGGGGGGGGCAGTCCCGGGTCGGGGGGGCGCCACCAGCCAAGGGGTCCCCGGCCCGGAGGGGAAGACCGCCCGTGGGCACAGCTCTCACCTCCTGCACATCGAGCTCCTCCAGCGAGGGCACCTGCAGCGAGCCCGGCATGGCGCTCGCCCGCGCCCCGGTCTCCTTGAGCTCCCCTTCGGCGCCCTCCCGGCACAGAGGCAGGCCCCGCGCCACTGCGCATGCGCCACCAGGTCCCGCGGGACTAGTGCGCATGCGTCCCCTCGAAGCCAACGAGAAGCGGGTCAGCAGCGGGTGCACTACGTGGGGGCGGGGCTTGTTCTCTGTCCCCGCCTGCTCCTCCTCCTCCTCCTCATGCCCCGCCCGCCGTCTTGTTACCATGGTGACAGTTTGCTGCCTAGCTGAGCCCAGGCCAGGCCGCGTCCCGGGCGGGCACCATGGAGGTCACGGGCAGCACCTACCTCGGGGACTATGTGCATGGCAGGTGGGGGCTGGGGTCGAGGGGGGTTGGGCAGCCGTGGGGAACGCGGGGGCAGGGCTGGGCCATCACCCCACGGTGCTGGGCCATGACACTGTGTGAAGTGCAGGTGTGACAGTCCCCCAGCGTGAACAATCTCTGGGGGTGAAAACCTGCGAGTGGGGAAGCTCCTAGAGGCACTACCCTTGCACGCCTGCTTGCTTGTGCCCGCAGAATTGCAGGAGTGGAAGGACAAGCCCGGGTTGGGACCTCTTTGGCAATTGGGACCTTTTAGTGCGAGAGAGGCACAGCACAGGATGGGGAGCGACATAGCTGAGGTCTAATCCTGCTCCTGAAACAGCTTCCAGTGGCCCTGGGCAAGTCACTTAGGGCCAGATTTCTAAAGGTGTTTTGGCACCTAGAGATGCACATAAGGTGCCTAGTGGGATCTTCAAAAGTGCCTCATCGTCTGTCTCCCAACTCCCATTGAAATCAATGGCAGTTAGGCATCTAGGTGCTTTTGAAGATCCCACCGGGCACCTGTCTGCATCTTTGGGAGCCTAAATATCTTTGAATATCTGGGCCTTAACTTCTCTGCATCACTATCTGTAAAATGGGGCTAAAGTTACCATGCTGGGGGATGCGAGGATAAACCGGCTTCGTGTTATTCATCGCTCAACCACACTGCCTTGTTGGAGACACTGGAGAGTGGTAGGAAGAGTCTAGGACATTCCCTATTAATAATTGTAAATAGTGTACAAATGCTGCAGGAAATGATATTGGTGATTCAGTAGGTTAGACGCTTCCGTCCAATGCCACAGCCTGCTGATAGAGGGTGCTTTGCTGCTGTCGTCGTTGTCACATTTTGGATGAGATGTAAACCCGACATCTTATGGTTATTAAAGATTCCATGGCAGGTGGTGTTTATTTTTATTTTTATTTTTTCCAAAGCTAGGCGTGTTTGCCCTATTGTCCTGGCCAAATTCTTAAAGGCTGATTCAGTTTTGTTTCCCTAGCATTCCACTTGTAGTTCCTGTTGCAAAAGGTGTTTTCACATCCTGTCCTAAACCTTTGAATTATGTTGCTGGGACTGTTAACCCCCAGAAATGGCTGTGGTTAAATGGTGGATTCATTGATCCCTGGTTGTAAATCCAGTTTGAAATGCATTTGGTGGGGGTTGTTGGATGAAAGCTGCCTTGTAAATAACAGCCATTATTAGCCACCCTTTCTCAGGGTGCTTAAAAATGGTTATCAGTTTTCTACTGTTCATAGCTTCTGATTTATATTAATTACTAGCAATCTCCCCTTTCTTCCATTTGTAAATTTTTAAAATTATTTTTATAGCTGCCTTCCCCTCCAAACCAGGTCATTTTTTTAACCAGTAAGGTCTTCGTCAGTTGTGGGGTTTTGCCTTTTTGGACATCTAGTCAAGTGTTCTTAAACAATTCCTGATTATCATTCACAGGATTGAAGGGAAAGGCCGCTACACTCTCCCAACTGAAACCAAATATAATGGCACAATGAAAGATGGAATGTTTCATGGCAAAGGAACCTTGTATTTTCCTAATAGAAGCAAATATGAAGGAATCTGGGACTGTGGAATATCGAAAGAGGTATTATATCAGTAGTCCTTTAGATGTGATACTGAAGGCTTAGAAACATAGGAATAGAACATGAGGAGGTTGGAAGTTCACCTATGCCAACCCCCACTGCAGCCATAGGAATCTGATTGGGTTGGGGTATGCCCATCTTATCTAAAAGCTGATCCCTGCTCTGTATCAAAAGAAAGTTAAAACCCCTTTGCTCCCAAAGGTTACTGCCAATATGCTTTAGGCGAAATTCTCCCTGGTTCAAAGACTGTACATTCAGAAATGTTTGTATCATGAAATAAGTGGAAGCTTTCAAATCACCTCCTTTCCCATTGGTGGCTTTTTGACTCTCAATATTGGCTTCCCCTATTGCATGGACAATAGCTATTTCCCACTGAACAGGGAAATGATTTGGTTATGGAATGTGGTCCTTATGGATCTGCAGGCATCATTTCCATCTGCACTTAAATGTGGAGCAAAACTGTATATTATTTATTCTCAGATAACATGCATCCTTGGTAATGGATATAAAAGATTGTTAATCTTCACTCCATTCATCACACTTATTAGTTCGGTACTTGAATTTGTTTTGCAGGGGAAATACACCTTTGCAGATGGTCTTGAATTCAAAGATAAAAAATGGCATTATTGTGATGGCTATGACAGAAGATTTTATACAGAAATCTGTTCCGGCCTAAAACCAGCAGGTACTGTGTTGCATTTGTGTCTGGAAGGATTTAAACCAACAACTATGTTTATTAAGAGAGATTAATTCACCTACATGAGTAACTTGGAGCAGGAATATTCTGGTTTATTTCAGAACTCCATCCACATGACACTAACAAATGTGGTGAATAGTCTCTTCTTGAGTGATCATGTCATGAGGGCAGGACATTTGTTACCTAGCAATTTCTGACATCTAATTAAGCTTTTTATGGGTTTCACATTCACCGCATTCTAGACATATTTTTATTACAGAGAACTGGGACATAAAACAAAAAAAGATATATTATCTTGCACTCATAATTTTGCATAATGTTCTAAAGTACCTGAAACAGTAACAGAAATCCACAAACAGCATGGTACATGAAATGTGTGGCTTGAAAATGACAAATTTTGAGTGGATACAAAAATATATACTTACTTTATGTCCAGCCTATAAAATTTGTCTGTTAGACACATTTACTAGTTCATCTATGACTAAAAGGTGAAAAAATTATGTGATAATCACTGAATAATATATTGGCATAGTGAACTGCAGACTTACTATACAACATTTTAACAATGACAAGTCTCTTTAAGACATGGCTAAACTTTCTTGGCCTTATTTTGGAGTTTTCGCTGCATGTTCATAGTATTAGTCTTATGGGCTAAATCACAGGACTGTGAGTAAGGATAACCAAGATCTCTTCCTTTTTATGCCAAACATTTTCTGGGTGGGCCGCTCTATGCTTCAGTTTCTCCATCTGCAAAACGGTCATAATAATTACCTACCATAGGAAACCTTAATTTAGTAAAGTTTATAAAATGCTTTGAGATTTTGTGATGAAAAGTGCTATAGAGATGTAAAATAATATATATTTATTATCATTTTTTATTTTGATAAAAGACTACAGGTGTAAAAAAATGGGATTTTTTGTTTTTGTAATAAATTATACTGTGTCTTTTCAGGTATCTCTCAGCTTACAAATTTAGATCCTCCCAGAACGATTCCACAAGGCTGTTATGACTGTGGTGATGGATTCTATAATACTAATACCAGAGTTGTCATTGACTACAAACTCAGGTTTTTGAGGAACGCAGGTATGTGTTTTATTCATCTTGAAGTACAGTGTAAGTTGACTTCGTTTCACATACATTCATGATGATTATAGCATGCATGATTATAGCTGAAATTTAAAAACCTATATTCAAGTTCTGCAGCTACTGAGCTAAAATATTTCAAACAACATGGATTGTTTGTATCAATTAGTTAATTCCAAGGAAAGTTGTATAAACCATCCTGCACATTATTTAAAAAATTATAAGTGATGTTTTCACAGGCACATATGAATAAATGCATTTGATTAATATTTTAATAGCTTTTAAACCCCGGCAGACTCATTCTCCATTATGATGCCCAGCAAGACAGTGTTTTCAAAATAGATATCTATCTTTTCAATGGGCTCAGTCCGGCAAGGTGTCAAACTCTCTGCCCTGATCAATTAAGTATGTGCTTAACTTTAAGCATGGGAATAGTCCTTTTGATTGCAGTGAGACTGCTCACTTGCTTCAAATTAGGGACATATGTAAGTGCCTTGCTGGATTATGTCAGTGCTTGGGGGAGGGATAGCTCAGTGGTTTGAGCATTGGCTTGCTAAACCCAGGGTTGTGAGTTTAATCCTTGAGGGGGCCATTTAGGAAACTGGGGTAAAAATCTGACTGGGGATTGGTCCTGCTTTGAGCTGCATGACCTAGATGACCTCCTGAGGTCCCTGCCAACCCTGATATTCTATGATGCTAACACTTGCAGGATCATGTCTGGATATACTGTTGTGGGAGGGGAAGAGGGGAGACTAAATGAACTGTGGAGGTATCATATACCCTATAGTACTTAGCCTGTTTCATAAACCCTCAATAAATACTGATTTAGATTATTACAAATGGCAGTGATCCAAAATACTAGAGTGGGCCTACTGATGAGTAAGATAAGTAAAATGCTTTCCAAAAACACAGGAACCTGTACAGATTAGTATATGCGGGAACGCCTAGGAATTCAATTTATTGTTTTTTAAATGTATGCTTTGAACTCATTGTCCTTAGTTACATTTGTTTCTATAGCTTACAGATTGTATCAATTGATATTCACTAACATCACATCATAGAATGCAGTCTAACAAGATAATTATAAGTAGAATATGCAGTAGATTATTCTGATTTCTTTTCTATTAACATTCCTTTGAGAATCCACATTAGCGTAAAGTTAAATTTGTCAACATGGGTGTGAAGGAGGAATGTATCATGTAGCCATACCCTTCCTCTAAGAACACGAACACAATTGAAAGATCCAGCACTTGTTCGACATCAGAGGAATGTTGACTTCCCCAAGAGAAATAATTCAGGGCACAAGGCCACTGCAGTTAAAAAAAAAAAACAGCTGTAGGCAGAAGAAACTGAGGAAAGAGGCTGGAATGACAGGGAACAGATCCAGAACTATTCCTTTATAGGTTGGTCAGGAAAAAGCAGGAAAACCTCCAGGCTTCTGTCCAAGTCTTGAAAGCATCAAAAGCAGATGGTAGGAAGCATTCAGGAAGCTCTTACAACAGCTTGACAGGTTTAGCCAAATGACACCATCTTCCTCAGGTCTGGGAGTGGGATGTGAGGATACTCCAGCCCCAGCCTTTCACCTTTGTTGTGAAGCTGCTTGCTTCATTGCTGATTGAGCTAGCAGGGAAAGGAGGCACTCTGCCTTTAGCACTGACACTCCTGCCAAACAATCAATGAATCAAATCATCTTTCTAGCAAGGAAGAGAGAAGGCTCTATTTGAATTTGTTGCAGTTTGCTTTTCTTTAATGCAATGTGTGTACACAGCGTACCATAGAGATTCCTGCCTCAGTTAGCAGGACTTCAGTTTCACAAATATCGACGGCCTGAGGCTCATTTACATAAAGGCCCCTCACTGCCAAGTGGTGCAACGGGGCCCTAGTGCAGTTGAGACCAGGTCCAGGGTGCATAATGAAAACAATGGCTTCATTTCTCCTAGTGTTACTAGTCAAGGATTTCAATGTTTTAAAAAAGATTTGCAATTATTTCTCAGTTTATAAACCATTTCTTCCTTGGGGGTGTACTGAAAATTCTGTAGTCTGTTCATGTGCTTTTTGGATTTTTTCTTTTTTTCCCCAATATCATCTAATACACAAAATTGCAGACAAAAAGAACATGCAGAAATACCTATTTGTGAGAAGAAATCCTGTTCACATTTTTCAATCAGTCATTTTGGAGTTAGACCCTGCTACTGCCGCTAAAGGAATATAGCCTTTGAGACCTCATACTCCTGACACCATTTTTATTGAGTGGCCAATACAAAGACCTGAAGATGAATATCCAGAGTTTTGCATCTTTCAATGAAAAGCATAAAATATGAGATTTTAGATTTGCTGTCAAATGGAGAGTAAATTCCAGGGTTAAAGGAGAGCTATGGCATTCTGGGAATGTAGTCACTAGACACCATAATTTTCAAAGCGAAATTACAGTTAGAAGTAGAAGTCATTCCCTGCTGAGGCGGTGGAGTGAAAGGGAATAACTGAGAGTTACTAGCAGCTCTGCCCCACTGATAACAAAACAAAGATGTTTTTGGTGTAATATGCTTCCCTTCTGCTTCCGTCCTACTGATGCTAACTTAACTGGTGCAATCCCTGCTCCTGCTTCTCCTATTCTGCTTTGCTGCCTGTTCTTCATGCTCCTCCTCTAGGACTTAAATGGTGCATAGGCCTTGGGATTGGCCCTCTGCATGTGGAATTGCACCTGATGTACCTTTGTCTCTTTATAGAACATTAGAGAGGAGGGCAGAGAGGAGACAGAGACAAATCCTTCTCTCACTTACACCAGTGTAAATCCAGGGTAGGTTCATTGAAATCAGTAGGTTAACTATGGATTCACTCAGGTGTAACTAAGAGCGGAATTTGGCCAAGAGACTCAAGACAGGCTATTATTTATTGAAAGGAAAGGTTTTTTTAATGCTGGAGTCACAAAGCAGCCAATAAGATTTCGACAAGCCTAGAATCTTGTGACTTAAAGGAAAAGTCCCAGAGTGCTCAAGTGCAGAGTTTCTGAGTAAATTATTACAACCAGTAGAGGTTAGAAGTCAGGAGTATTATTTTATTCTGTAGTTTAAACAGCTGTATTTTTAGAACATCAAGAGTTTCATTACATGTCACTAATATGACTCTATAGTGAAGGTTGAGATGGCACTTTAATTCTAAGCCTCAATAATCACATGCTTGCAGCTTTCTCCTAACATTACCCTTGGGACTGAAACTTCTCATGCTTGGTCTGAATGAACCTGGAAGTGAATCATCTTGGAAAATTTGAAGAAATTCCATTTATCCCTTCTGGATCATCCAAGGACAAAATCCATTCACTAAGTGTGTGGCTATCCCTCCCTGTCGGTATCTGAGGGAGGCCACACCCCCTCACGTTGGGCCACTGTTCAGGCAAGGTTTACTGGGGAATTAGCAATCTCTCAAGCGCTGGCCCTCTAAGCAGGGCCAGACAGCAAGCCATCTGGGGCTCAGGCTCGGCAGGGCCACAAACAGTCTCGGGGCTCAGGCCCTCAGACAGGGCGGAGCACCAAACAGTCTGACGTCCTAGCTCTGGCAGACAGCAGACAAACGCAGTCCCCTTGGCCTAAGAGAGGCTATCACCCCAGAGGTGGGGTTGGCAGCAGGAGATAGGGGGACCCAGGCCCACCCTACTCCACCGGGTGCCAGCCTAGGGCCCTAACAGTGGCAGATGGTTCCATCACTGAGTCAGCGGGGATCCAGTCAAAACACGCTGACCTGGATTCAGGCAACAACACAACTGGACTAAAGTCTGGTGTCCCTGGGCTATTTCCTACACTCCCGTCATTGTGTACCTGTTGCTCGGGGTTGTCCTCCATCTCCCTGGGGTATACAGCTAATGGCAGCCCCAAACAGCTCCTTGGCGTCCCTGTCAGCAAGCAGCTCTGGCAGCACCTCTGGGTCCTTGGCGCAGAGTAGGTCTCTGTTGGGCTCGTGCCCCAGCGACGGGCGGGAGTTGTCTGTCTCTTCTGGTGGCTCTCGCCCAACTGAGCTGCCTTTTATACTTTCTGTCCTGCCCCTCTGCTTTTGGCAGGTCAGGCATGAGTGTCATGGCTCCACCCACCCAGGGGTAGGCGGGGGTTCCTCCCCATCAGTCTCTGAGGAACGCCGTGCACCCTTCTTGTCTTCAGGGGTTTTGTCTTACAACTAAGATGTGGTGTGTACAGAGTACTCCGTGAGGAATGTGGGCTTTGCTTTGTCTGAAGAAATGTAGTTGAGAAATAAAGCCATAACTATTTGAAAATCATGTGTTATTCATGCACAGTGTATTACTTTCCATACCACTCTTAGCAAGTACCAAATGTGAGCAGATGTTTGTGTGCTCAGTCTCTCAGCCACCGGTGACTCTAGCTGACATCAGAATTGGTAGAGGGGCGAGGACTTGGCAATCTTGCAGACCCATGGATCTTTCTAGATATGAGGCAGCAAGTTAAACTTAAAAAATTGTTCTACTGCAGGAAAAGAAGGACTGTACTTGCTGTACATCATTCTCCTCTGTGCTCCTCTGATGTTGCCCATTCTGTTGATGTAGGTAGTGGGTGAATCAGGGCCGGCTCCAGGATTTTGGCCGCCCCAAGCAGCCAAAACAAAAACAAACAAACAAGCCGCGATCGTGATCTGCGGCGGCAATTCGGCGGGAGGTCCTTCACTCCCAGGCGGAGTGAGGGACCATCCGCTGAATTGCCGCCGAATACCTGGACCTGCCGCCTCTCTCCAGAGCGGCCTCCCCAAGCACCTGCTTGAGAAGCTAGTGCCTGGAGCCGGCCCTGGGGTGAATGCTCTGATTCCAGACTACCCCTAGTCAT
Source organism: Trachemys scripta elegans (assembly GCF_013100865.1). Taxonomy (NCBI): domain Eukaryota; kingdom Metazoa; phylum Chordata; order Testudines; family Emydidae; genus Trachemys; species Trachemys scripta. The sequence continues at coordinate 22,265,461 of NC_048314.1, forward strand.
TGCCTAAGAATCTGCGAACTCTTTTGGCAGATGCTCTTTGCAAAGGTATAGGAAAAGGAAAGCCCTTCACCACAAAAAAGAGAATAATATTTTCATTCTTCGACTGAACTTAGCTTCCTAGTGATTTGAATGTCTACTTATAAGACAAGATTATTTAGTAATTTACATATTTGTTTCTTGTTTATTAGATTTAAGATTCTGAATGTAGATGAGCTCTAGCTCCTGTATGTTGAAACTCTTAAAAGCTCTTCAAATAATTGTTCTATGGATACTTGTTAAGCTAAAGAAATCAGTTTTGATCGGCAATAAAAGTTCATGCTATTTCAAGTGCAATGCTACAGCTATTTGCTGTTGTATATTTAATCATTTTGAATTATATGTCGTGTAAAAGATTTTAGCTCTGGGGCATTTGCCAGATGGCTGATTCTGCGTTTCACACAACAAAAGAAATAATGTTTTTGTAAAGCTCTGAAAAATTGTTGGTAATCAGTATATTCTTCAAGGAATGGGATCCAGACCTGTTTAGAAAAAAAAAAAAAGCTTTTGCAGAAATTAATTTGAAGTGCTTAGTCTTTACCTCTGGGCTCTGAACAAAACAAATTGTGTCTATTGTTTGTGGATTTTTTTTTATCAATTTGACAAATCCAGTGAATTTTAAATTTTACATATTTTTGTGACGAATGCAGTTTGTTTGCAATTCATTGATCTCTCTGCTTAGGGCTGGCAAACTTACTTCTCCTGAAAAACAAGCGAAGACAGGTGAAGAAAAAGTTGTGCTCAGGTCTGTACATACATATAGGTACAAGCCAATAACCCTTGCTCACACAAGTAATCCTTTTGAACCTGAGTAGCCTATTGCTTTTTTTCCCCAACAGCTAAAACAGTTGTCCTTGTCATCTCCTGCCTTGGCTGCTGCTCATTCCTCTTTCTGAACTATCTGATATTCCTATCATTCCAGTCTAATCCCACCAAAATGCCATAGCAAAAAGTAGTTTACTTGTCCGCCATCTGACCAAGTTGCTCCCATTGCTTCCCTTGACCTCAAGGTCTTGCTTAGTTTTACTTCAAACTGTGTCTTGGATCTTGTCTCCTATTATGTTCCCTGATGTCTCCTTTCTCCACCCTTCTTTTATTCCCACCATTTAGCTTCTTCTGTGCTGCCCCACATTCATGCTAATCTCCAATGTCCCACTCCCCCACCTTCCAAAACCCCCACTTCTATGAAGGTCCCAGATAGAAAATATGGAAAATATTAGATGAACAAGAGGGACAGAATATTTGTTATTATAAACCCCTTCCTCTGGGTCTCCTAGTTCATCTCATCTTTCTGTGACTGTCTTCTAAACTGTAAGCTTTTGGGGGCAGGGCTTGTCTTAAAGTCTGTCTTGTGCCTAGCTGATACACGGCATTTAACAAATAATGCATATCAATTGACTTTCAGTGGGATTTCATACAGGAGTAAGGGTTGAGGAATACCACAATCACATCTTCTGCAATACTAGCAAGAAACTTACCAAGTACTATGTTTATTTAACTCACTTATTTACCTTAGGAACAAACTGCTCATTTGGGCGGTGAGAAGGAACCCAGACATAGGAGAGCGGGGAGAAGATTGCTGGGATTGATACTGGGGACTGCTGTGGGGCCAAGTCAGGGGAGCTGAATGGGAAGACTGGGGGTTGGGAGGAATTCAGTGTGTTTAACTTAAAGAGAAAATACCCTAATCTCATATAATGAAGTAGCTGTGTGCCTGTCATCACCCCAATCACTTTGGTTGTATCCCTTTGCCCCACCCTTCATTGGCCTTGTCTTTTGAGATTGTATGCTCTGTAGTACAGGGACTGTGTCTTCCCTGTGAAAGCATCTAGCACATTTTGGACACGACTGCAAAATACATACTTATGTCTTCCTCACAGCAAAAGGCTGTGCAAGCTACAGCTATAATTGAGAGCTCTATGCTAGATAACCTAGAGAGCATTTTTAAAATTAAATCTGGCTTCTAAGTTTTACTAGTTAATTTACCCCATTCAATAAAGCAGTTTATTAACCAGTATGATTAGCCCTCTCTACTGGAACTAGCATGGCTAACATGGTGTTAATATTAATACATGCATCACATTACTAAATCACTGCAATCATTTAAACAACTGTAGCCTTTGCTGATATATTGTTCATTGTGGTTTCCTGAGCCTAATATAATTGTCGCTTTGAAACTTGTGAAGGTTTAAATTCCAAATAGCAGCATGCCAAGAACAACAACTTTGTTTGTGTGTTAGCCATCCCATTGCGAATCCACTTAGAAAGTTTTGACCCAAACAGTATAGGGGCTTGTGTTCAGCTATACAGTACATGTGAAAACAAGTTTTGTAGGAGATGGAAAGTTCATTTTGAGGCCATTTTGGATTTACGCAATTAAATGGAAATGGAAGGGTGAGAGTTTGCGTGTGGAAGTAAAGGTTAATTGGATACATATTTTCCATTTTCTTGCCAACATTGATGTTGTTGAGATTAGGTGTGGCAAGGAAGGGGGTGCTGGAGATTTTTGGGGAGGGGCAGTAGAGGTGATGGCTGTGATGCTATCACAGATGGCTATAATTGTGGAATGGAAGAACACGATAAACTGCACCGTGGGTGATGGGAGGAGTCAGGTATGTGAGACAATGAACAGCTGTTGTTATTTACGGAGCACTGAGAATATGCTTGGTACTAACATAGATTAGAAGAAGACATAGTTTCTGTTCCAAGGAGCAGACAATGCAAAGGCCCTCTCTTGCAACCTTTGCTCAAGGCAAGTAGCTCTTACTTATGCTAATAGTCACGTTAGCTTCAGCGAGACAGCTCTTGTGGTTAAGGATTGCAGGATCAGGCCCTAACACAGATGCAGACAATCAAGTTCTAACATATAGTATGTATAAGGGAACAGTGCATGGCTTTCTCCTTGTAAGAGTCACCAAGTATTAATGCCTTGGGAGATTATAGAAAGATCCAAATAGGGTTAGTAGAGTGGTGGAGGCCTGTTGTTGGCTTGTAGCAGACTGGAAGGTAGAGTATTGCAGTTTGGATCAAAAAATAAAAAGACATAGAAATCATTTAAAAGACTCAAATGATGTATTCCAATGGCTCATCTAGCAAGATCTCAGTTTGCCTCAAGACTTCAACTACAGTAGATCTCATGCAAATTATTAGATTTCACAACTTTAGAACAACAGAGCATTTATTAAGCAAACTTTGCCTCCTTGGATTTTATCAATGTTTTCCTACAAAGCAATTTCCTTTATTTTCAAAATTTGAACATGAAAGTAGCCCATTTTAGCAGAATATATTTCCTGAATGTATATTCTACTGAGGCCGCTGAGGAAAATGGAGAAAGAATAAACTTTTAAAAATAAATGAGCTGAAATAAAATTCAACACACAATGTGAAGAACCACACACTACCTAATTGTGCCCAGGATGATAATTTACAGTTGATTAAAGAGTTTGTATTTAAAAAAAAAAAATTAAGGAAAATTACTTCTGAAGGTGAAGATGTGCTTAGACAATCATATTAACATATTCAAACAATTGGAATTTGTAAAATAGCAATTACAACAAGCTATCTGGTAGCATTAATCAAACGTCAAGGTTTAATTCCATTTTAAATATTGATGAAATGTGATTCTCCAGTCTAACCCTGGTGTTGCAGGGTTATGGAAGCCGCTAGCGACAGAAAAAGGGGAATGTGTAGTTAACAAGCAGCTGCCACAAAGAAGGATCGGCATCTGTGATTTAAATTGTTAGCTGCACAGTCAGGTAGAGTGTAAAAAGGGTAGTCAAGAGGCTGTTAAGTCCATTGCTGCCAATTATTAACAATCAGGGAGGAGCTTTAAGACTTGTTCAGTACAATAAACCCAGTTTGTCTTGTTTCAGGGGTTACTACTGAAGAGGTTGCAGCTGCACTGATTCAAATAGCCCTAAAACTACAGTAATTATCAACCAGTCTTCTTTAGCGTGGCAAAAGTCTGTTTAACCATAGCTTAACTCTTTACGGTCTAATATTTCTCTGCCTCTTTACACGTAGCTAATCCCTGGAGCCATTCTGATCTGTATTTTTGTGGTTCCTCTAGCTATCCTGAATAGGATCCTTCATTTTCCCTTACCTCAGTCTAAGGAATGTTTGTGTGGTGCCCACCAGTTGGATAATAGGCCTGGAGGTTCCAGATATTTTGCTCAAGGTCCTTCATTGTGGATATGGAGTCCCTGTTCTTTTTTGTGGCTCCCAGTGCATTTTACCCACCTTCCAGGGCTGCAGCCCCATTGAAGACACTGATTAGAAGTCAGTAGGACAGCGAGCGTGAGTGGAAGTTTGCAGACAGCGCCTTGTCAGCTCACTTCCACTTTCTTTTCCACTTGGGTTAGTTCTCAACTCTGTATGCAGTTTTCAGCAAGTTTTTCTCTTTTTAATGCAGCTCAGCTGGGAATAAAATATTAGGAGACATAAGAAAGGGGATGGAAAATAATACTGAAAATATGCCAGCCTCTGATACACCCTCACCCAGAAGAAAATGTTAAGTTCTGGTCGCCCGATCTCAAAAAAGAAAGTGATGTCGTCCGTGGATGAGTGATGAATATGATCAGAAATATAGAAAGGTTACAATGGTTTTATTTGGAGAAGAGACAAATAAGAGAGGACATGATAGAGGCATACAAAATAATGACGTATAGGTAAAGTAAATCAGTTGCTCCTATATATCCCTTTCCCGTAGTGCAAAGCATGGAGACATGCAATGAAAATGCAAGGCCGCCAACTTAAAATATCCAAAGAAATGCTTTTCTACACCATGCCTAGTTAACTGGGTGAACATTGCCACAAGATGTTATTGCAGCCAAAAGCTTAGGAGGCATAAGTCTAGGCATAAGTCAATCGCTAAATGAGAGTGGGTATGAAGATGCTTTCCCTTTGTACAGATTATTGCATAATTCTTACTGTGGGGTTTCTGGCGTCTGTCTTGAAGCAGCTGATACCGGCCACGGAGACCAAAACCTGGATTTGTAAGCTCTTTGGGGCAGAGACCAGCTTTTTGTTCTTTGTTTGTACAACACCTTGCACAATGGGGTCCTGGGCCGTGCCTTGGGTTCCTAGACACCACAGTAATACAGGTAATCATAAATGGATCAGCTCCAGTGGGGGTAATTGCTCTATTCCTCTGAATGAAGCAGAGGGTGCCCTAAGGTAGGGCAATGTGCTGTAGTCCCTTCACCAGACAGGCTCTTCTTTCTATTCAAAGTGTAAATTGGTAATAACGGACTCCATTGGGACATCTCCTTACAGTTCAGCCTTTGTGAAAACCGTATGGAGTCTTTCTCAGTGCTTATTTGCTGATACTTACTGTGCATAGAATCAGATCGCTGCATGAGCTGAGCTATGGTGGTGTTAGGCCTGGATCAGAGACTAAAATCCTTAGAAGAAAAGGCTTAGGTGCATGTCGTCTATTGAAAAATGTTTCTTTCTGCATCAAGCTGGATGGACCAGGCTCCTGTTGAAAACTCATGAACTGAAGTCAAAAACATCTTGTGCCTTTCATATTGGTCAGCTGAGCACCAGAATTCCATGACCAATGCAGATTCGTTACCAGGAAGGCAGTTTGCTCACTTCATGGAACTCACCTGAGCAATACGATCCTTATCAAAGGAAGCAATGGATACAGGTGGTGTTTAGCATGTGGGGTTTTTGATTGATTACCTCATTTTGACAGAAACAGACAATTTAATTTTCTTGCAATTATTACAAGTACAGAGTAACAACTCTTACATCGAGAAGGTACATAATCACATAGACACTAACAGTCTGGACACTATCTAGCTCATCTAGATACTTCATGGCCTCATCTCCGTAATATTGGAGCATCTGGAGTGCAGAAATAGAACTTGACATGCAAAATAATCACAGCTTGCACATGATTTATTGATACTCCCTGTCCTGGGCTCTGGGACCCTCCCCCCTTGCAGGGTCTCACAGCTTCGACTCCAGCATGAACCCAAACATCTACACTGCAGTTTTATAGCCCCATAGTCCGAGCCCTGCAAACCCAAGTCAGCTGACCTGGGCCAGCCATTGGTGTTTTATTGCAGTATAGACATACCATAGGGGCCAACTTTGCAGTCCTACTACAGCTTTCACTGGGATGTGTCTACCTAAGGACTTCAGTGTCAGACCTTAAACAAATTCAGTGTTTTTTCTCTTCTTTTTAGTCATCCTTTTAAAAAAATTATTCCAGTGGTGCTTATTTTCTCCTGGCTTATTTCCTTTGAGACAGAAAGAAAACACTGTAATTGTGTGTTTTATTAATGTCACACTCATGCCAAGGAATAGAGCACAAGATGTATCCTGTACCTGCTGAGGTGGACAAAAAAGAAATATATCCACTTGGGGAATTTTATCAAAATGACATCACTGTATCATGCGTTACAGCAGTTAAAGCACATCTACAGGCTAAACTAATGAAAGATCATGGGCAATACAGCCGTCTTTTCCACAGCCCCGTTCATAGCAGTAAGCTTTTACAAAACATCATCCCTGAGTGTGGAATTGTGAGGGAGGTGACAAGCACAAATAACTGCTGTGCGTATAATTAGTAACTGTGTGTGGAAGAGTAACACACAGTAGCATGCTCTTGGGGGAAACCTCCTCCGATTCACAAGCATCTCTGACTGCTGTTTGTAAAGGGGGTTGTGACAAGTGCCACCCTTTCGACGTGGGACAGAAGCCTGGGCACGTGCGTTGGTTAAGTCTACATTCACCAGTGCTCTAGCAGGGCTCAGCACGAGCAGCACCCCACAGGCCGGGAGTGCCTGCACTTGTGTCACTTGACCATGAATTAAAAAAGATGCTAAGATGGGAAAAAAGGAAAGGGAAACAGAGAAAGGAAAAGACAAGAGCAGATAGGGTTTGATCCAAAGCCCACTGAAGTCAATGGGACTTAAGAACAAACCTAAGATTTTAGCGAAGGGGCACCTCTTTGCCTTACACCCTTTGTTTGCTTCTCTCCTTAGACCAGCACAGCTGCATTTTTATGACTTTTTAAACTTAAATGTTGCTATATAACCATAATAAAGGCCCAACTCATAAGCAGACGTGTCCCTTCAGAAGCTGATTCCTCACTAGCAACGTTTCTTTTTTTTTAAATCTATAATTGACAAGGTCAGTGTTTTTTACTTTCAGGTAAGCATTGCTGATTACATTGCTACAAAATCCTTGACAGTTGGACCCAGGTTGGTTAGAAGCACAAATTGCAAACATGGATCAGAGTTTGTAAAGATGACAGTAAACAGAAGTAGCTCTGCTACAGTATGTTTCATTTGAATACGAAACTAGATACGGGTACTGTTTAAAGCAATATCATTCATATTTTTATCTGATCATCTACACAGATTTTTTTAAATCACCAACACAAGTAAAAGCCTATCAAACAGGTTTTTCAGACAGGCTGTTTTAGTCCCTTCAACGGAAAGACCCTAACTACTACTGTTTATCAAGTTATAATTTTCTGTAATTATTCAAAATATTTCTATTCATGCTTTGCTGGATAGGTGTTTTCTCCAAATTGCCTGTTTGGTTTTCACTTTTCACATTGTCTCTGTGCTCGGAGAGATGACAACGTGACAGACATTGAATAAGTGTGGGAGATGCAGAAGATTGTCTAAAGTACTTCCATCAGCTGGTACGTCAGCTTGTTGCTATCGGTTATAAGGTGGCATTTTTGTATCATTATATTGGAAGAAGAGCTGTAAAAAAAATCCAGATGAACTGGGGCTTTGACTCTGGACGTTTCGCCAATTGCAATTTTCATAAACTGACACCAACATCAATAAAGTTTTACGTCCTCATTTAGGTCATTTATGGGTATCTACTGTAAATGACCATGAGACCAGAAATTATACTATATACAAGGAAGTGTTACAATTTTTTGCACAAGTTCCAAACAGTTAATTTGATCAAGTGGCCTAATGATCAGATCTATTACCATAAACCCTGTATCGCATCCTTCTGTTATATATGTTTGAATCTTGGCAAATGCCAACAAAACTGTACACAGGATCTGTTGGCTAAGCAAGAAGTATTTTAAAAATGCATTTATTCCTCAAAGAAAATACCCTTTCTGATCTGGACTCCTCTATGCAAAGAGCAGATCTGAATCTGTAACATTTGACAATTTCTTTTTCTCTCTTTCAGACGATGATGAACATGAATGGATCATTCGCACCTGTCGGAAAGGCTGGGATGAAATAACTGGATTTAAACCTAAACAGTGAACACACCTTTAGCTTCTACCCTGATTTTGGAAAACATCATTTGATTCATCCTTAAGTCTGAATGTCTTGGTGGATTTAGATCAGCCCCTACCATTATGTGAATGTAGTTTTATAGCCTTTGTTAGCATAATAAAACTGGAACCATCATTTAATCAACTACGTTCACATGAAGCCATGGAAATAAGCTTACTATACTTATCCTAATATTCCTGAGAGGTGTGCAGTGTAGTAGGATCAATATATACACGTGACATTATTAAGCCTCAACATACAAAACATACAAACAATTTACTAAAGAGACTGCCTCAAATTCAGTGCTGAATGCATTCAGCTCCATTTTAGCATTTTTCCCCAGGTCCCAGTTATCTGTCTGGGTGTATTTCTTTACCCTCCTTTTGTTCAGTACTTTGATATTGACTGATCATTGTAATAATGTACACCAGTTATTCTTTAATGACTAGTTTGCTAACTAGGAAATTATATCCATTTACCAGGAACATTTGTTGAACTCTCCTTTAACAAAATAATAAAAGAGAAAAACTGGGTGGGTTGCTGTTTCATTCGTAAGCCAGAAAATATTTTAAGATCAAATAAAATGGAATTACATCATTTTCTTGATGTAAGTGCCAGCACTTCTACTTGCATGAACTTTATTTATTACACAAATCAGACATTTACAAAGCACAACATTAAAAGTATGTAACAAAACAGACATTGGTTTTACAAAAAAAGTGCTTACAATTTAGTTTTTGTTTTTTCAATAAATACTAGTCTTGACTGTCCACTCATTCAAAAGGATTTTTTTAACCATTGTAGCCAAGACATGTGTAATTGCAACATGCTACAACAAAATGATCTGCTTTCGAAATAAAATTCTGAGAAGTGTTTATAGTTGGCCTCAGATTACAAGGTCTGAATAGATCAGTGACAGCAGTAGTGCAGGATTTAGCCCCCGCCCCGAGCATTACGTTGTGTAAGCATCGTTAGCTAGGGCATTGGGGTTAACCAACATGAGCCAAAAATCAACAATGTTTTGGGAATAAAATTTTAAACCACTCCATTTTCAGTCCCTCCCCCATCAGATTTATTTATCATATTAAATTCTAGTGGAAAGTTCATCTTTCACTGGCTAACCTCATTGGGTTTAGTCTATAACATTTTTTGTAAATAGCCATTGGAATACTGTAAGACACAGAATCTGCAGTACTGCACCATAACCCATTTGGCAATTACTGAATAACCTAAGTAAATGCAAAGGATTTAAAAAAAAAAAATCTACAGAGAGGAGATGAATGCGAATGACCTGAGATAAGGTTTTGTTCAATGGCAACAGTCAATGTGAAATGCATTTGTGAAACAAAGTATTGAATAAATTAGAGGATTTCTTACATTCTTGGTACAGTTGAGTATTTTCCATACACAATAGTTTAGCTCTAAAACTGCACAAGCTGAATTGCTTCCAGTTCTTCCAAACAATTTGGGCTTAATACATCAGAGTCAGATTTCTGCAAAGCTGCTGTGGCTACTTACTGAAGAGATCTTCCTTGAGCATGAGTTGTACAGTGCAATACTCTCTACACGGCTAGTGGTGACTCCACTTACACTATATATATTTGGTCAGAAATGTCTACACATTAGCCCTGTGCTTTGCATTCTGATCCTGTCAGTGGTAACAGTTAAAATAACTTTGATGTACAGTACATATTACAAGTCAAATTTGATCAGTAACTAAGTGGTTGTTTAGCAGACATATTCCGCAGTCTCCCGCTCATAAAGCCGCTGAGACAGAAGAGAAATGCATCAAACCTTTGTCTCCCTCAATATAACCGGGTTGTGGAAATCTCCGTTACCATGGCGTGTGGGGTCAAGTTACAGTCTGGAGTCTCATCCTCACAGTCTTAAACTGAACATCTACCCATTACTGTATTACACTAGTTCCACAACAAAACAGTCATTAGAATGAGCAAGCAGAGATGGGGGAGAAAGTGGCCCTTCCAAGCAGCATGTCACCATCAATGCCATTTCATGTGGACACAGACCAATTCACTACAACCTCGCTGTAACACATACCAACAATCTGAATGCTCAGCTACAGCAAACAAAAGGCTTGCCGTTCTCTCGCTCATGGTTACATACAAAAAGAAAAGAAAAAAATCCGGCTTATCATGGACTGAAAACAGATGCAAATTTCTACCAGTCACCTCCTCAAAGGAGCAATAATACTGAGTTCTGGAACAACATTAACCAATCGTATCACAGATGCAGATGGGCAGACACCAGTCTCATGATGGTTGAATTCAATGGAAACTATTATTAATCTTTCAGGAGGTGAATAATAGTATTTTATGGACTTCTAACTTCATCTGCCCTTTCAAATGTTCATTTAAAGTGTGGATAAAACTTCTAGCTGTTGGGTACGCTTGGCCTAGCTGAATTATCAGAACAATGAATATATGCAACGAGACATATTGACTTGTTATTTCAGCAAATCTCAAGATGTGTTTTTGCTCAGTTACTTCTCCGGTCAATAGATCTTGATGTTCACCTCAACAGAAGTCCATAGCTGCTCATTATGCAATTTACTTTGCGAAGTTACTTGGGTGAACACCTCCTCGCAGTGAGCTAGCCCCACATGCCCAGAAAGCTTTGCTCTAGCAAGATAATGGGGTACAACTAGGGAAAGTGCTGCAGTGCTGGAAATACTCACTGCCTAATGGTAGTGTGATGGCTGCCATCTGGACTGAAACTGGAGATTGGACCAGGGACCTCCAGAGCGAAAAGCAAGAGTCTTTGCAGCTTGAGCTATAAAGCCAGGTTGTCTAGCTGGTGGACTCAGCCTCTGCAGATCAGGCACAGAGAGGGACAGGTCTCACACACTGATGGGTCACATTAGGACCTCACATTCTTGGAAAAGCTGCCTTCAAATATCACCAGCAAGGTTGGCTGGAGCACTCACAGGAGAGGGAGATTTTGTTAGGGACCAACTACTAATTTCAAATCTTGTTTACCTTTTATTATTACTATCTAAGAAGGATCTTTGCAGTGTTTCTTTCCTGGCTCGGGACCAGGTTGTTGAGCCCTTACTCAGTGGTTGCAAGGAGACTGCTCATGAGAGTAAGCACTCACCAGAATGGGCGAGCGCTCCACAGCCTGGCCCTTTCTGAGCTGTCGTTTTGAATTGTGGCTTAGAGCATTGGGCTCTCACCTCAGTGAGCATTAGCCAGGAGTAGCTGGGAAACACCGGAAATGGGGCACAACATAAAGACCGAGGTAATCATAAAAAAAGCTGCCAGATTTATTAGTGTGGCCTTTATCACACGCTGTCCTTGCCTGCTGCGTGAGCTCGGCCGTCGCTTGTTCCTACTGGCCCCGTGTGTGCAGTTTAAACTAGTTAGTTTCACTAACTATATAAAGTGATCTCTTAAAAGTTACAGGCTTGATTTGTGCACCACTGGGGCAGGGAAGCAGGAACTGAACCCCTGGGGCCAGCAGAGGCTGAGGAGCGCTGGGGGCTGATTCACAGGAATCCCTCCATCAGGAATTCCACCAAGTAGGGACAGCTTTGACTAGCTGCTGGGCCACCAGAGGAGTCCAGCTAGGGATATGCTGAGTCCTACCCATTCTCCTGTTGGACAGTGCCCGTTTCTGTTTGGATGTAGGCTAGCTACACCCCCAGTGGAGCACTGGTGTACAGAGACCTTGTGACCGTTCTCACTGGCTAAACTTTTGCTGCTAGGATCTGTGTCAGAGTGACTCAAGTCCTATGTATTTAAGACACAACTTTCATTTGGAATTTTAGTAGCGAAATGTATCATTTCCCAACCCCAGTGGGTGCAGTGGCCAGCAGTCTGGTGCAGATACGCTCCTGGGATCACTCATTCAGGAGTGAGAAATGACTCCAAACAAAAGGCTGCCAGGAAACAAAGATGTGGCTGATGGTCCTTGGGATGGAGGTGTGTCTAGCACGCTGAGGGCAGGAATAACCATCAGGAACCTCTGAGCACTAAGCATGGCCGTGACACCCACTCCCTTTGTGAGCTTGGGCAAGTCATCAGCTTCTGTCTCAGTTTTCCCACCTGTAAATTGGGGAGAAGGAGATTTACTTACCTACCTCATGGGGAGAGTTAATGGATTAGTGGTTCTAAATCTCTTTAAAGATGAAGGGCCATATTTCTGGCTGGCATAACTCTATTAGCTTCAGTAGAGTTACAACCAGCAGTCAATCTGGCTCAATGAGTGCTAAGTGGCTGACCTAACGGGCCTGATCCAGATCCCATTTACACTAATGTACATCAGGCAGAACCTAACGGAATCAACAGTGTTACACTGGGGCAAGTCAGAATCAGGCCCAAGTACTTTGCTCCCTTCTTTCTTTGTATTGTTAGGTAACAATCAATACCACCTCTGGCTCAGCAGGTAATGATCTTTTCCTGTTCCATGATGCTGGAAGCAACGATGAAAGTGCAGTAGGATCACTAACTTGGGCTGTGCATGGCAATGCCTTAGGGACTCATTGTCATTCTGCAGGTCCACAAGAAACAAGCGAAAACCATGACTGTTGGCAGTGCTGCTGGGAGGCAAGAACATTGGCTATCAGATGCTGTCGGTGCGAATAACAGAATGCTGAATTGAGTTTCTCCTGCGTGACTATCAGAGTTGCCTTTGATTGAACACCATGTTTCAGCGACTGAGGGGCAGCGATGGTGGGAACGCTATGGACAGATGAGGAAGAGTTCGCGCCGTCAATATTGAAATAGGATGACCTAGCGGGAAAAAGGTTAATGGAGAGTTAGCTACTTACAAAGACAAGCCAACGCCTTAAGAGAACCATGTTTTCAGGGAGCAGTGGCTGTCGTGTTTCCCAGCTGGAAACCAGAGGCTTGCTCAATCAAGGATTTTCCCCATCAACCAACTTTTTAAAAAAATAAAAAACATGGTTTGAACTTAAGCTTTAGTGACCCTTTCTACAGAAAGAAGAGTTGTCTTGTGTAGATCAGTGTCAGGAACAGGAGATTATGGGAATATGTTAATAGCAGCCTTCATTTAAATTAGCTTTACACCAAGGGCAGATCTTTAGCTGTTCAATCATAGTACACCTTATGCAAACTTTATGTCAGGGGTTATTTTGTTTGCTCTATGGAAGCCTCTCACACAGCCAGTCACTGGGGTGTTTTGTTTTTGAAGAATAAGATCAGGACTTTAACCAATTTATTTTTGTCTATCTACTCAAAATAACAGAGCAGGCTGGCCCAACAGTACAATCTGAGTGTGTGCACACATGCGCCTCTTCACTGCAAATGGAACCAGGGCCCTAGGTTTATTTGTGTAGGGTCCTCCATCATTTTTAATTGTCAGTTGAATCCTATTACAAATCACATATTTGGAAAGAGACATCACGTTAAAGTGATAAGGTGGGGGAGGTAATATCTTTTATTGGACCAACTTAAAAAGATATTACCTCACCGACCTGGTCTTTCTAATATCCTGGGACTAACAGGACTACATCACTTCAGATTGACTGTTTTAAAAAGGTAAGTATAGAGGGGACAGCCCTGTACCCTCAGCGTCTGATCCTGAGACATTTCTTAAGCAAAAAGCAACAGAGAGTCCTGTGGCACCTTATAGACTAACAGATGTATTGGAACATGAGCTTTCGTGGGTGAATACCCACTTCGTCAGACGCATGCAAGTAAGTTTAAGTGGCAAGTAGTTTAATTGAAACCAGTTGCACTACCGGTACGAGTAGAGTTTGCGTGTGTAAGGGCATCAGAACTGTTTATCAAAGAGTTTGATAATCCAGGGTTGCCAAACAAAATACTGAACACTTAGAAAGGACAGAGCTCCATGTCTTCAGGAATGGGTGCTGAAAGCTGAAACCAACGGGAGCTGAATGCCCCAGGCTTCTGAAAATCAACCCACCATTGAATTGCCTAAATAAAGCTTAGGAGCCTAACTTTAGACACACATTTTTGAAAGTCTTGGCAGGAGGTAAAATGTTTATTTGAACAGTAAGCCACACACCAGACATGGTCAGTGTTCAGTTGAACCATGCTGGTTCATATCCAGTAGTTTTCTGTTATTGTTTCAAGACACAGTAGACAAGTATTTAGGGTTGGAGTTTTTTGGGGGTTTTTTTAAGTGATGCCAGAGTCTCCAGAAGAGTTTCTCTTTCACGTTAATTCATGGAAAACTGAAAGGTCAGTGGATAGCAAAGGCCCTCTCTACTCAGAGTCAATGTGAATGCCCCTTCACCACAAACCACATGGAAAGCTGAGTAATAAAGCATGAGAAAATGCTCATTACTACATGGAAAGGGGAGAGACCAAACGAATGGGTGACGGTGGATCAGGCAGGACGAATCAAAAGACTTCAATAACTCTAAGTGCAACAACCCAACACATCACAAGAACACCAGGTGCTGAAAGGTGTATGGACGACAGATATTTTGTCAGTGGTTGGTGAGTAAATCCAGGGTCACCAGCCATGGGGACAGAAGGGATGAGTTGGTAGCAGCTGGGGAGATATTTGGATGAAGCAGGGATGTTTGGTGGCACCAGGGAACAGCTTTCATCTGACAACAGGCAGCACAAGGCTGTGGCAATGATATTAGACACAACTTTACTACAATTAATGCTTGGACGCCAAGCCTGGAACAGGGACTACATTTACCTTCTCACCCCTATTAGATAGTGGTCCTTCCATGTCTGCTTTGAGGTGCACTGGTGGAGCAGTGTAGGGAAGTCTACAGTGCACTTGCCCACACTGTACCTGACCTGTGAATGAGAAGAGGGCTTCAGCCTCTGTGACCTTCAATCAATTATTCTTTGTGCCAGAACTCAATTAACTGCCATTACGCTATAAATAACACCCTCCCTCTAGGCTAGGCAGCCAGGATACTGAGCAAGAAATTGGTCGGGACTGAGCAATAAGAGGAAGGTAAAGGAAGAGTAACTTGTACATCCTTGCTTTGTTTCCATCATGCTGATGCTTAAAAATTAGCTTCTACCAAGATGCATATGGATCGGGGCGGGGGGGGGGGGGGGGGGAACCTTCAGATTTTCTTAAAAGCAAAATGATCCAGTGTAGTCATTGTGCCCACCTTAGCAGCCCATTAATGAAGTGGGTGTTCTGGGACCCACCATTCACAAATGATTAATCAGCACTTAGAATGATAGGAAGAAAACTGCTGATCCCAGTCATGGGAACAAGACCACTCAATCTCCAAATTAAGTAATAACTACACGGTCATTAGCCATCATCCCGATTTACAAGGAAAATGGAAGGAGGGATAATGACCAACAACGTAAAGCCAATACGATGACCTGAGCTGAGGATGAGGGATTCTATCGAAAGAGACCATAACTATGACTTCTCCTTTATCCATTCCCTTCTCCACCTCTCTGATTCTCTCCACCACAGCTGGCATTAAGCTCTTTGATCTGCTTGGCTGAATAGATTCTTCAGAAAGCCCCAAAGGCCAGAGTTTTTTCAGGGGCCTGTTCTCTATAGGGAATCAGGACCTCCCTGACCATGGTCCACAATTAATGAGACGTCAGACCCTGCAGAGAAGAGTATCCGCACCATTTGTGCACTGTACATTCACAAGGAAGTTCTTGATAGCGGGTATCTATGCAACGGCACCATTAACTTCTTTGAACAGAGCTTCTCTTGCTACAAAGCCCTTACTTTCCCCAGCGGTTGCATTGCCAACTTTCTACTCGCCCAAAACCAAACACCCTTGCCCTGCCCCTGCCCCACCCCTTCTCTAAGGTCCCGCCCCCACTCACTCCATCCCCCCCCCCACTTTGTTGCTCACTCTCCCTACCCTCACTCACTCGCTCGCTCATTTTCACTGTGCTGGCTCAGGGGGTTGGGGTGCAGGAGGGGGTGAGGGCTCTAACTGGGGGGGGTGGGCTCCAGGTTGGGGCCAGAAATGAGGAGTTCAGGGTGCAAGAGGGGGCTCCAGGCTGAGATAGGGGGTTGGGATGCAGGACGGGGTGAGGGCTCTGGCTGTGGGGCCAGGGATGAGGGGTTTGGAGTGCAGGAGGGGGTCCGGGCTGGGACTGGGGGTTGGGGTGTGTGGGGGGGTGAGGGCTCCAGCTGGGGGTGCAGGCTCTGTGGTGGGGCCAAGGATGAGAAGTTTGGGGTTCAAGAGGGAGCTCCGGATTTGGGGGGCTGAGGGTTGGGGCACAGCCTTACCTTGGGTGGCTCCCAGGCAGCAGTGCAACAGGGCTAAGGCAGGCTCCTTGCCTGTCCTGGCTCCCCCTGGAAGCGGCCAGCAGCAGGTCCAGATCCTAGGCAAGCGGGGGGTGGGCCATGAGACTCCGCGTGCTGCTCTCATCCACAGGCACCGCCCCCAGCTCCCATTGGCCACGGTTTCTGGCCAATGGGAGTGCAGAGCCGGTGCTCGGGGCAGAGGCAGCGCGTGGAGCCCTGTGGACCCCGTCCTCCACCTAGGAGCCGGACCTGCTGGCCACTTCCAGGGTGCAGCGCGGTGCCAGGACAGTTAGGGACTAGCCTGTCTTAGATCCTCAGCACCGCCAACCGGACTCGTAACAGCCTGGTTAGCGGTGCTGATCAGCGCCACCAGGATCCCTTTTCAACTGGGCGTTCCGGTCACAAACCAGACACCGGGCAACCCTACCCAGCGGGCCCAGCTCCCTTTCTGCCCGTCACGTACACTACACCACAGGGTGTAGTTGACACTTACTTTCTATGTATCCGTGCAGGGTTACCATCCTGGCCCTCTCAGGGCTGCTAAAGGGAGAGTAGTGGATGTCATCAGAGAGCGACGAAGGGATCCGGGACTGGGGGGCTCCAGAAGGCGGCACCGTGTGCTGAGGCGTGTGCTTTTTATGGCGCGCTCTGCAGTTTTGAAACCAAACCTGCGACGCCAACAGAAACCAAACCATTTGGGTCAAGCGAGATCAGAACTGAGATTTGATCGATCACAGAGAGAATTGGGACTTCCTTAGACTCCTTTGCATTGGGAGATCTTCCTACCACCCCACTGTGCTGGCCTCGATGGCTTTATTTTTATATGTTAGAGCAGAAGTTTCAACTCCATGAAGCACGACCATCAGGGCTCTTTGGCTGCATTTTTACTATTCATTTGCCTTGGCTAATAAAATGACACAATCCAGCTTTAATGCAACGATGAACCTGTTGGGCCGGATGCAGGAATCGGTGGGGGAAATTCCTTGGCCTGTGTTATACAGGAGGTCAGACTAGATAATCATAAAAGGTCTTCTCTGGCCTTAAAATCTAGCCGTTTTTAATGGAGTGCTATCAACTGTTATCTTGGTCTTTCAGTGCTCAGAACCAAGCTCAGTGGAAGCACTCGGTAGCAATATTGTAACATCTTGGGAAGTTCCCCTTCTATGTTCCTGACCAGGACTTTGGAACAATCAAATAAAAAGACCTTCCCCTTTGCCAAGGATCCGGGGAGGGATAGCTCAGTGGTTTGAGCATTAGCCTGCTAAACCCAGGGTTGTGAGTTCAATCCTTGAGGGGGCCATTTGGGGATTTGTCCTGCTTTGAGCAGGGGGTTGGACTAGATGACCTCCTGAGGTCCCTTCCAACCCTGAGAGTCTATGATTCTATGATCCCGGGTTTCACACCAGTGCATGCTGAGACTGGATTTGTCTTCACTACAGAGGGAACGTGGGTGACTGGCACAAAAATCTGAGCCCCCAGGTTAGCCGAGCCCTGCCTGAGTTTAGTGTCCTCACTGGCACTGCATTCACCTGTGTATGTCACTAGAACTTCTGGGACATATCCCAGGGTCCTTTGTGCTGCAGCCACTCCATGAATCCTCCCCCGTGAGGCGGGGAAAAACGGGTCTTCTTGTGGGAAGGCTTTGGAGGACTATCAATCCTTGAGTGCTTCACTGCAAAGCAAGTGGGTTACCATTGGGACTCAGGCGCTAGGTCTGTGTGTGGGTGGGGCGTTAGGAACAATGCCTGGGTTAACTCTGCAGTGGAAACAGACCCATACTGGACAGCCGGGCAGTACAGACCTGTTCAATGAAGCCAAATGGTGTGTATCTCATTGCTTGGATTAAAGGAATACCCAGTAACCGATGGCTGTAGTTAGGATGCGGAATCCTGCTTTTCCTGCTAGAGTAAGATGCACAGGAATGGCCATTTTTAAAAAAGTGCTAAAGTATGGATTTTATTTCTTGCTTTTAAATTTTTTTCAGAGGTAGGTCAGAGTACAAATGTTCCATGACTTCGAGAAACCCTCTCTCTTTGGTGGAGAACATGGATACTGGATCTCAGAGAAGGAAACAGCCATAAGTGTTTCACACAGGATTATACCTGACAAATTGTTTCCTGATGAAAGGTCCTTTTTTAGAAAAAAAAAATCCTCACATGGAATCGCCCAATGTGTAGTCCACTTGGTCTTGGTCTTATTAAAGAGCCTTATAACTGAGGTTTGAGCTGGATTTCGTCCTACTAGATATTTACATTTGCCTTTGGCCGAGCAAACATGGATGAAAGTTGCAGGTTTGTTTTAGACTTTCAGATCTCAAAGTGCTTTACAAAGGATGCCAATGCAATTATCCCCAGTTTACAGATGGGGAAACTGAATCAGAGAGAGGAAGTGACTTGCTCAAGGTCACCCACCAGGCCAGTAGCACAGCCAGGAACAGAATCAAGCCCCTGTGCGCTATGCACTGGGCAGCATTTCTATCTTACTCTCGATCGATATTATCTTCACCGCCTTGTTGAACAATATACACAACACACCCTTCACTGTGATGGCTTTTGCAATTTCCTTAGGTATTTTCTTCATGGCTGTTGAAGTCCCTGACACATTTAAAAACCTCACCCTTAATGTTTTCCAGTGTTTCACTTGGGCTGCTCCTTGCTATCATTCTATTGAATTAAATTCATTGAACAGCTAAAGTTTCTTTGTATTGAGGAGTGTTTGTTCTTGGGGAAGGGTGCTCGGTTGTCTGGACTGATTTTCAATGACAAGGTAAAGTGGTTGGAGACAGTATTAAAAGCAGCTTTTTTCCCCCTTTAATGTATTTGCATTGGCTTGGAGTTAGATTTCTTTGATTACACAAATTTGAAAAGAAAAAAGAAAAGAAGGGAAGGGGGGGGGAAGAGTGGAAAATGGAAAAAAACAAAACCAGTGCTGGTATAATGCATGGACTCTGCAATCAAACACATGCACCTGGGAACGGGCACTTGCTAGATCCAGCTAATCCAGCATGGCAGTTCCCAGCAGTGACTCAGTGATGGTCACTCCTACCAGTCAGAAGAAGAGAGTGGCGATTTAGACTAGTGATTCCAATGAATCTCAATGTGGCAAAATCCCCAGTACAGCATGGCAGTAAGTGACACTGCAAGGCATCAGAATAGCAGAGCTTCTCCCCTGACTCTTACCTGAATGACTCTCCTACTAAGTCCGGTCATATCTGCCAGTTTCTGAAGGGTCTGTGCATCTGGGTTGTTATCCTGAGCAAATTGTGCCTGCATGACCTAGGGCAGATGGACACAGGGAGAACAATCACCTTGACTCTCATCCAGCAATGTAACCCCCCTCCAGGCAGAACCCCACGCCCAGGCCACTTTACCTGCAGCTGCTCCGCGGTGAAGGACGTCCGCGCTCTCTTTGCTGGCTTGGGTTGGCTGTCTTGCTCAGACGGGACCGCTCCTTCTAGCGTGATCCCGTTGCCTACAAGGAGAGGGAACAGTTCTGAGCACACATCGCTATGGTTTGAGGCTTAGTCTTTGTTTGCACACGTGGTTCCTGTATACGGTGGAATGCCAATTAAAGCCTGCTCATGGGAACCCAGAACCAGTCATCTAAGGGAAGGAGATTTTCTTGTACAGCCAGAGCAGAATTAACCCCCTCCCCATATGATTGTCTGGGGAGGTCACTGAAAACAGGAGCTTGCCCAGTAAGGGAGAGTTCTGTGTTGACGGGATTTGGGCTACTAGTTATTTTAGGTTATGAAAAGTGACTCAAACCCCCGGGACCTGACCCGGTGCCCCATTATTCAAGCCAACTCCCATTGCAGAGAATAGGAGTTTGGCCTGACTGCAGGATCAGGCCCCGACCTCAATCCACAGCCCAAGCTGGGGAATTCAGGAGAGGCGGGTGGGAAAGAGAAAGCACCAGGGCTGGAGCAGTCACTTCACCTCTAGATCTGCCCCAAGCAACGCAGACCCTGCAGCCCAGCTTCGTGGGTTCCCTGGCATACCAGGGATGTGCACTTCCTGCCCGCTCCCACGTCCCCCACACTGGGTTGTGGCTCCCCTGCAAGGCCTCACAAGGGGACAGGATTCGCCCCCGGGGGCGTTTAAAATGTGCAGAAGTCACGTGCATGTAAAGCTAAGTCCTGCATTAGCTACTGATCCTGGCTGGCAATTAGCACAAGCACCAGCTGCAATCTCCAGCCAGGGGGAGACATTTCCCTTCCAACAACTGCAGACAGAATTCCTCAAAAGGAAACAAAGTTCTGTGGTTCAAACAGGTCTCGAAGCAGCATCCTGCACAGGGGCCGTTAGCAATGCACGCCCTCTCCTCACACAGGAGTGAAGAATTGCTGTCTAACATCTCTCGGAAACGTGGCTCTATTGCTAAACACCTGCCAGGGCTGTGGTCCCCACCATACAGACGGGGATGGAGGGCACAGAGCCACGAAGGTACTTGCCCAAGGTCACTCCCACGCTGTGGAGGAGGAGGGAACTGAACCTCAGTCCCCTAAGAACATAAGAACAGCCATTCTGGGTCAGACCAATGATCCGTCTAGCCCAGTATCCGGTCTTCCGACAAGGGCCAATGCCAGATGCCCCAGAGGGAATGAACAGAGCAGGGAAATAATCCTGTTGTCCAGCCCCAGCATGTGGCAGTCAGAGGCTTAAGGACACCCCGAGCATGGGGTTGTGTCGCTGACCATCTCGGCTAATAGCCATTGATAGATCTATCCTCCATGAACTTCCCTAGTTCATTTTTGAACCCGGTTATACTTTCGGCCTTCACAACAGCCCCTGGCAATGAGTTCCACAGGTTGTGTGAAGAAATACTTGCTTATTTTTGTTTTAAAGCTGCTGCCTATTAATTTTATCAGGTGACTCCCTGGTTCTTGTGTTATATGCAGGGGTAAATAACGCTTCCTGTTTCACTTTCTCCACACTGCCCATGATTTTATAGACCTCTGTCATATCCTGTCACGTAGTCAGCCGACAACATCAACGCTGGCGCTAAATAGTTTGAATAACTCCTACACCAGCTTTGTATGGGCTGGCAAGGTCCTAACAGAGCAACAGCACTTAGCATTGACAATCTCAACTCGGCACGGAGCAGGCATCTTTGCACCGTCTCCCCTGGCCCCAGATACAGGTATGATTTATATAAGGCTAGTGCCTAGGAACCCCAATCAGGATCCGTTGTGCTAGGTGCTGTACAAACGCAATGTAAAAGGCAGTTCCTGCCCTAAAGAGACCCCAGTCTGATTAAGATGCAGCACAAGTAGGTGTATCAGGTGGGGAACAGGAACAGGGACAAGCATTTAGCTACCATACCAGACGGTATCAGTAGGCACAGCAGAATTAGGTCTCTCCCTTCTGAAACTCTTGACTCTGAGCACTGAATCCAGGCCCCACTGAAGTCATTCAGGGATTAACCTGGGCTGGCCCCAGACGTTTTGCTTCCTTGCGGTACCTATAGCAACTGTTCCCGCCTGGCCCAGGTAATGGCACTTTACCTCTGGGATAAACTATGGGGGATTCAAATCCAGAACCAAGCCTCAAACGCATGCTCAGTGGTGACCCTGCAGTGCCGTACTCGAGAAGTGCTGCCTGACTACAGCTGCTGTCCTTCAGATGAGACGCTCCAGCAAGGGCCATTCCGCTCCTCCCGCTGACTGTCCAGCAGGACGATAAAGGTCTCATGGCTCTTTCTGAAAGAGGACAAACCCTGCATGCTGGGCAACATCCCCTCCATCAGGGAGCAGGTTCTAGTACTCCTGGCTGTTGCTTAAGGTAGAACTGTTACCCCACTGCAGTTATATCCACTGTCAGTATCTACTGTAACTTTTGAGTTTGCAAAGTCCTTTGGAATCACTTTGCTTTAGAAAACCTAGTTCTGCTCTATTGATTAAGGTGGGACCCACCGCAGCAAGAAGGCTCATTGGGGAGAAAAAAAAGTTGGGATCAGACAAGCCTCTTTGTTAGCTCTCCTGGAAACCTGAACATTGTTAACGAGTTAAGCGAGTGCCGAGAAACGCTTGGGGCGTGTCTCGTGAAGGAGATGTGGCTTTACTGACAGGTAGCCAAGTCCTCAGCTACACAGCAGAGGAGTCCCTGTTTGGGGTCTCTCAGGGTGAAATTCCCCGGCATAAAGCTTAAACACCACTCAAGTCCCACTAAGCATAAAGGGGGGTGGGGGTGGAGGAAGTTCACCCTGCCAGCATGTAGGAATCACACCATCCATTACCCCTGCCCTGCACTAGCTCTCTGGTTAAAACTAGTCGTTTCTGTGGCCTTATCTCTGCCACGTAAGTAGCTTGAGGGGGGTCTTTCCAGCTACTTCTGCCCCCCAAATCCTCCTCCCACCAGAGGAACGTTAGCCCCTCAATCCTGGAGCCTGGATCTAGGACTCCTACAAATGAGCAGTGAATAAGACCTGTGGTGTAGGGCATCTGGGTTCCCTGTCCTCCCCGGCCATTGCGGGCTGCTTCCCTGTGGTGTATTTCCCAGGACATATGCAGCTAAACCACTGCAATGGGGAAAACAGGCGAGGAAAAGGATATTGTGCATTTGATTCATGTGCGTTCAGCCCAAATCAGTTTCCATCTGAAACGCAGAACCAGGCCGTGCCTTGCCGGCGCCCACCCGGACGCCCTGAAGAGCTTTAGGGAGCGGGGCTGGGGCGCATGGTCAGGTCAGGCCCCCTGGGAATATTAAAACCTTCATCTTCCACAAAGTCGTGGAAATGGCACCCACTCTAAGACCTGTTTCCACCGAGTGATTCCTGAGCGCAGGGCTCCCTCCAGGATCCCCGGGCACGCGAGGGCTGGCCACGCCCGGACTGGCTGGTGAAATGCTGGTGAGTACCCACTAAGGGTGGGGGCCTGAAGCAGGGCTCAGCAGCTCCCCCTTCCCTGCCCCAGGAGCTGTTTGCTTTGTAGGCTGCACCAGGCTGTGATTGTCTTGGCCCACACTGAAGGGCTCTCTCAGCCAGTTTGACTTGTTCCTGTAGGATGATGAATGGGATTCAGGCTTCAGCAACATCTGTTTATTTTTCTTATACATAAAACCTCATGTGCAGAAGAAATTGCTTTGTAATTACTGGGGGGGGAGGGGGAAATGTGTGGCCCTCTGCAATTCTCCAGACATTGCTCCTCTCCACACCCTTCCCATCCTCTCCTCAGAGCAGACCGTGCTCGGGAGGTGAGCTTTCAGAGGCAAGGTTTCCTTGTTTGGTTGTAGTGCAGGAAATGCTGGCCTTAAGGTGCAGAATCATGTGGCACAAGCACTCCACCCAGCTGCCACTGGACTTCCTCCTGCTGCTTGCCCTGCACGGCTGGTGTGGTCTCCACCCTGTGCCTAAGCAGCAGGAGAGAGACACAGCATCTCAACTGGGGAAGCTCCAACCACTCCAACAGAGCAATGCCCACTTACACTAGCCAGAGCGCCGACCCACTCCCACCAGCTGGGGGTCTGGCTCACAACATTCACTAGCCGCACGTCAGGACAAGTCCTAGCAGCAATACACCCGCATCGTTCAGAGCAGCACTGGACCCCAGGCATCGGTCTGCCATATGGACGGACGTCCAGCAAACAAGCATCCCAGAGTCAGGACCCTCCCAGGCTGATTTGACATTTTGTTTTCATCTCGTTGCTTAAACCTTGTAAACACACTCTGATTATTTGCATGTCATTTTGGATAATCGTTTCCACATGCAGCCGAGGATGGTGCATCACATTTACGTCCCTCAACAGCACATCCGCCCGAGTTAAACACACCCCGGCCTCCCCAGCAAACCAACAATACTTAGCACTTGGGCAGAGCTTTCATCTGCAGAGAGCTCGGATGTTAATTAGAGGGTAATAAATGGCAGGGGAAGGCACTGAGGACAAGACTAGCTCCCCCATGTGAAATTCTCTTATTTAACTTCTCTTCCCCCCTCCCCCTTCCTCCTCAGCCTCGTCTGTGCTCCAAGAGTTTGGTGGAAAGATACGAGAGTCCATGATCTAGGCAAGAAACAAGCACCCTGTGATCTCTCCTGATCACTCCTATTCCAGTCTAGTAACGATCCTTGCGCGCAGCTCTCCCACAGTCGCTCTGTTAGCATTAGTCCTTTGGCCTCCTACCTAACTGCAGCCCACAGAATAGCCTTCGTTTCTGCTGCTCTGGGCGGGCCCCAAGGTTCTGCCCAGGCCAGGAGAAACCGTCACCCTAGGAGAAAGTTGCGCTTCATTCAAAACCGCTATAGCACAATGCAGTCTGGATCCCGTGACTGAGCTAAATGAATCGGCTTTGATAAGCCGGTGAGAACTCCAACACCATCCCTCAGAAAAACAGGCCAGCTGCATGAGGTGACATGTGGAAACAGGAGCACGGGTAGGCCGTGATTCCCGACTCATCCACCTGCACTGTCCCGTGGGAAGGGTTCCTCCCAAAAGGGTCTATTAAACCTTTACCTATGCAGACAAACCCAAGTGCGTCTCTCCGTCTCAGTACAGAGATAGCAGCCAAGGCTGGAGGAGACCTACCAGACTGAGCCAGCACAGGACCCAGCAGACATGACACCCGGAGCCAGATCCTCTACTGGAGTCAGTCTCCACTGAAGTGGTGGGCCG
Organism: Trachemys scripta elegans; assembly: GCF_013100865.1. Taxonomy (NCBI): domain Eukaryota; kingdom Metazoa; phylum Chordata; order Testudines; family Emydidae; genus Trachemys; species Trachemys scripta. The sequence continues at coordinate 22,290,575 of NC_048314.1, forward strand.
GCTGCTCTGCCCTGTGAGACTGACCAACTTGCTTTCACAGCCAGGTTTGATCACAACCATCTGTGTCCAGGGGCACTTGACACCCTGGAAGGGCTCAGGCAGGGTTTTGAAAGCCTTCACATGCCTCCTTGCACCCGACAGCACCTCCTCTGAGCCATTCGTATGGGAATAATGTTCTGTCAGCCTCATGGCAGGGGTTTAGCTTCAAACGAGCATTTAGACCACAAAGCAATTCCTGCACCCTGCCGATTCCTGGGACCACTCCTTCTCCCCTTTCAGAAGGCCATCTTCATAGGTATAGGTCTTCTCCAGTGAGAATTTCGCTGGCAGCACAATGACTCTGCAGGCGTCTACACCTCACTCCATACGAGCAGTCAAATAACAAAAGCAAACATCCAGCATGCACCAGGCCCCATCTCAGTTTGCAGGGACAGACACTCCGCTCTCATGCTGGGACAAGAGGAGACGGCAGTCCCAGATTCAGCGTCAGGGGAGGCAGTTGTTGGGATTGGCCATGGCTCCCTGGGGGCACTAGGGCCCTGGTAGAGATGCTGCCACTGGTGCAGCTGACCCCCTGCCGTTCGTCTTGACTAAAGATAAATCCCTTGTAATGGCACGAGCACTCGTTCACCTCCACCCATTCTACTGGCCAGGGACACCGCGAGGCTCACGTTTCGGGCCTCACATCTAGCTAGCTTTCCCAGGGCATTTCCGCCTGCCTTTCTGCATCCAGGCCATTGCGTTACACATGGCTTCTGTCTGACCTTGGCTGTGAGAATATTCCTGGCTTATCTGTGATAACTGCAATGTGTAGCACCACCTGAAGACAATGCTGTGGGCAATTCTCCCCAGCCATCTGAGCGGGACGGTGTTCTTTGTCTCGCTGTATAAATGCTCACTATTATATGTCCGCGTTTTCTCCCATAGCTGCATTATCGCCTAACCCTGGATATGCCACATAGATCCAGAATGTCCGAGACTGGGTTTTTCGCACATGTAATGTACGTATCTGTCAGCCGTGCACCAGCAAACCACAGCTCAGCCTCTTTCACTCTGAAATGCCCAGCCATGGAACAGTGCATCAGCTCTTATTGAGTTGGGCAGCTGAGGAAAAAAGCAGGACAGTGCGAGGATCTCTCTGGCGTTGTGAGCTCGCGGCCTCTCCAAAGCAGCTTAGATGACTTAATCAACACTAGGTTTAATGGCAGTAACTGTAAAATTGCTAAAGGTTCAGGGACACACAGTGTCCCTGCACCTGACACGCGGCCAGCTTCAGCAACAAAGCTCACGCCCACGGCGCACAATGCAGCATCTCACAAGACTTGCTGACGTCAAGGTGAACTCACCAGGGGCCCAAATCCTAAAGCTGAACTTCGTCAGACTCCAAACATCCCAAGTCACCCACCGACCATCTGTGCTTCATGCACGAGAGCTAGGAACGGTGCTCCAACAATCCAGCATTTCAACCCTTGGGCCTTTCATTTGATTCCCCACATCCTTCATGCCTAACATCACCATTCCCACGAGAGCCTCTTCCACCCCAGCCCCCGGCATCTCACAGGCCAGCTGCCTTGTTCATTTCCAGCAGCGAGTTCTTATTGTATTTTATTGGTATATAAAATATAAACACCAGCACTCTCCAGCCCTGAGTGCAGTTCAGCCCCCCACTGCCCTGTCTGTGATTAGCTCGGCCATTCGGGTTCTCTCTGTGGCCATTTGAATGTTGCCACTCAGGAAGAGGGAGCTGGAATTAGTTCAAGGGGAAGGGAGCTGCTCCGTTTTGCATTTGACCTCTGCTGCTCCCTGAGAGGTGTGGGGCTTGATTGAGAAACCAGATCCTTGCTGTCTCGCTCTCCAATTGTGCTTACAGTAAGGGGAAGGCCAGTGTGCAGCCCAGCACAACTGGGAAGTGGCGGGATCCATGGGAGGGCAGGGCCGGGCCAGTGGAAAATGAGGGGAATGTTTGGTCTGCCTGCCAGGTTTCCCACCTTCTAGATTTATGACTCATGGACTCAGAATCCCTACTGCTTCCTGCCCCGCATGCTACAACGGGAGACCAGCAAACCCAAGCAACAACGCATCCAATCAAAGCCAAGACTGGGGCCTCCATTTCCTCGAGAGAGAACTAGCGGTGCCCAGGCCCTCCCATGCGTTTGGGGGCAGCAGGGACGAGAGAATGACAGTACCACCCCTTCCCCCGGCCTAGCGCTACCGCGAGCTCTTGGCCAGATCAGGCCCCTCGAGGCTCTTCCAGGACCTCAGTCATCACTTTGGATCCTGCGGGGATCCTGGTAGCCTAGCAGCTCTGGGGAAACGTCTGCCTCGGGTCTCCTCTAGGAGGGCCAGGGAGGAGGAGAATAAAAGGCTTGTTTTGTTCCCAGGAGGCACCTACACAGATAGAGCCACAGGGCAGTTGGGAAAAGCGGCACCAGCGTGAGGCTCCGAGGCAGGAAAAGAGGCAGCGGACAGCATGGGACGGCTGTTAGCGGGTGCGGAGGGGGGCACTTCTCACCAGGGGCAGCAGCTGCATGGAGCTCAGTGCTGCCGGCAGTACAGAGACTAGCAAGGCTAGTGGGAACCAAATAGTTTTGGCCACACCACCCCAGTGGGAGGTTTAACCCTTTGGAGAATGTGGGCACGTCCCTGCAGTATCTGGAAAACACCAGGGCTCTAAATCAAAGGCTCAAACTCTGCCCTGGGGCACGCACAGACCCCTGTCCACTCTGGACGCATCTGAGGGGAGAATTTCACCCACAAAGAACTTGCCCACCAGGGATGATGAGGTTGGTGTTTGCTGCCATCTGGACTGCCCAGCCTTCTAGGTAAGCATCGTCCAGTCGGGGGGGCTGGAACAATTTGTACAGTGGGGGCGCTGAGAGCCATTGAACCAAACTGCAAACCCTGTATATGATGGAAACCACTTCAAGCCAGGGGGTCCAGCAGCACCCCCAGCTCCCAGGGGGTCCAGCAGCGGGCTGTTTGAACTGGCCCTAGCACCAATGCACAAAGAGACGGGCTAGCACTATGGCTTAGTTACCTAGTAAAGGAACAGGAGGGGAAGGTGGGGAAAATCCGCTTATTCGGCCATTCTACTAACATGGAGGGTGACATTCTCAGGAGAGCGCGGTGCCAGCGAGTATCCCGGAGGGTCTGCATACCATTTTCAGCTGCTCGCTTGAGGTTCTCTATCATTGTGTCATAGTGAATCCGGCACAGCACTTTCTCTTCCACCAGGCCAAACTCCTCGCCAGTAGACAGCTGCCTTTTACAGGAGAAGCAGGCAAAGCAGGCAAGATGGTAGGCATTGCCGCGGGCTCTCCTTACCCAGTCGCTGGCATAGATCTGCCTGCCGCAGCGAGCACACTTTGTACCAAATCGACTGGAAAAAAAAAAGACACACAGAGAGAAAAGGTGAGAACGAAGACAGGCTACTGCACCGTGATTGTCATTCATCCGTACCAGTGCTACACGCCGCACAGACACAGCGTCCGAGACAGTCCTTCCCTCAGAGAGCCCCTGCTCTAAACAAACCAGACAAAGGGTGGGAGAGGAAAGCGATGCCCAGCGAGGCCAGCTGACTTGCACACAGGAGGTTAGCGGCATGGCTCTTGACTTCTGGTCACGGTCTTACCGCCTCCCATAATTCTTGTGAAGGGATGGCTCTAAATACAGGCCAGCCTCACCCAGACTGGAGTGAGCACCACTTACCTAGTTGTATTCAGTGTCATTGTCACCGTAACAGTCCCAGGACATTAGAGAGACAATGTTGGGGAGAGAATATCTGTTATTGGACCAACTTCTGTGCGGGAGAGAGACAAGCCTTCGAGCTTACCCAGGTCAGAAGAAGAGCTCTGTGTAGCTTGAAGGCTTGTCTCTCTCCCCCACAGAAGTTGGTCCAATAACAGATATTCCCTTCCTCACATTGTCTCACCACTGACCTAAACCTTATCGCCGGCTCAGCACTGTGCCACTGGAGTGCCCAGATGTCACGGGCAACACAGTAAGAAAACCTTGAGCTAAGAACAGTTCATGCTGCATTAAGCCAACCAACCAAAGCAGAGATCCAGAAGTTAGATTTGGTTTGGGGTCCCACAACCATTAGTGGAGATGCGAGAACCCCACCTGTATTAATCTGTTAAGAATTAACGAGAAATCTCAACCCCCTCCCGAAGGAGACGGGGTCCAGGCCAGAAATCTACCATGGACACTGGCCATCTCAGCTGAGAGGCCAGGGATGGGCCATGGAGACTCAATTCTCCCCTCTACCCACCCATCAGTGTTTAGGTGCACTGCCAGAGTGGGGCAGCATTTATGGTACTACCTGGGCCACCCCTGTTCTGGGTCCTTTATTCCCCCAGGCTGCCAAGTCAACACGTTTCACCATGTTCACTGCAAAGAACCTGAGAAGCACATCAGAAGCTAGAGAAGGTGGAATGTCAGAGGCACTGAGAGCCCTGTCCCGTGGGATTGAGTAGGACAAGTGCATCTGGCATTCAGAATAGGCTGTACCACCAGCTGGGGGCAGGGGATTCCCAACGCACTTGGAGTTGGCCTGACTCTGCTCTCATTGAAATCAATGGGAGTAAAGCAGAGTGTTTTGGAAAACACCTTCCCTCCCACGGTCAAATGCTGACCCTGTGGAAGTCACGGGGCGTTGCCCATGGCTCCAGTTGATGTCACCCATCCTGCACACTGTCACACAGGGCTCTGTCGAGAGTCAGTCTCAGGAAACACTTAGAATTATTAGATCCAAACAGTTTAGTGAGATTTAGAAAGTTCCAGCCCTGTGAAAGCCAAGCAAAAGGGCCAGGCACGGTAGTGACCTCAGTAGGTTTCTTGGGGCCAGCGATTCAGAGGCAGAATCATAGAACTGGAAGAGACCTCGAGAGGTCATCTAGTCCAGTCCCCTGCACTCATGGCAGGACTAAGTATATCTAGACCATCCCATTGTCTAACCTGCTCTTTAAAATCCCCGATGATGGAGATTCCACAACCTCCCTAGGCAATTTATTCCAGTGCTTAACCACCCTGACAGTTAGGAAGTTTTTCCTAATGTCCAACCTAAACTGCCCTTGCTGAAATTTAAGCCCATTGCTTCTTGTCCTGTCCTCAGAGGTTGAGAAGAACAATTTTTCTCAGAAGGAGAAATAGCATTAAAAGGTCTGATCCAAAGCCCACTGAAATCAACTGAAAGATCCACCCCTGGTTTTGGATAAGAGCTGTAACGCCCGTCTGTGGCAATTGCCTAATGGATGATAAATTCATAAACAAGTGGTTGAGGTAACGTGGTTCAATGAATCATCTTTCAAGTCTGTGGGCTTTTTATTTTGGTCTTGGTCAATGTAACATTAAGATGGGAAATGTGGAAAGCTGGTCAAAAAATAATTGACAAAACTTTTTTTCCTTCAAAACAACTGAAATGTTTCAAAAAAATGTATCCATTTTGGTGAAAATTTCCTTGGGGAGGTTTCCCAGGTCCAAGATGGAATTCCTGTGGAGGGGAGTGGGGAGAAAGAGAGCCCAGAATAGTCATATTGCCTAGTGGTCATGACACTCATCTGGGGTGTGGGAGACTTGAACCTGGTCTCCCACGTCCTGATTGAGTGCTCCAATTACTGGCTCTTCTGGAGTCTGTCTCTCTTGAAAAACTTCAGAAGGTCTGCACTGAAACAACATTTTGAAATCTCAAATATTGTAGCTACATTGAATTATTGTTTTCCAGCCAGCCCTAGAAATTTGTTAGAGGCGTTTTCCCCGTTCCAGTGAACTGGACCATGTTATTTTCAAATATTATGTACATCATTTGTTTTGTTTTTTTAAATGTATAAATAAAAGTCTTTTCACTGATAGAGGAAGAAAGTCGGTTGATTAATTTATGCCAAAAATGTCATTTCATGTTATGTCCTTGAAAAGGCAACAAAAGTTCCCAAAGCGCCCTGTGTTCTGCGCTGTACATCTAGGACTATTCTTAGGTTTATGCAGAACCCAGAATGTCCATAATGCCCGATTCTTGCAAGTCTCTGTTGTTTGTAAAGGGTTCTATAGTTTACAAGAGAGAATCAATGTGAAATCCTTAACATACAAATGTCCCATTCACCTCCCCAGAGAATGGGAGCCTTTTGGGGGACCATTAAATCCAGCTCAGTGAAGTCTAGTTTGCATTTTCCTTGTGATTTTTTTTTCTTTTAAATGTACATTTATTGTTCTTTAACAAAGTAAAAAAAAAACCAACAACAACCCAGCAGCAAAGAAGCAATGGAACAGACCATTTTCTTTTCTTTGTGACAACAGAGTTAATGTCAGTCCTGAAATTATTCTAATATCAGATAATGTTTCCTTCACATGCAGTCTAGAGATATTATTGGGGTGAGATTTGATGCCTTTGTCTAAAGCATCAGCAGGAGACAAAGGATACAAGACAGATGGGCCATCTAAATCCCTGTATTATAACCCCAGTGGCAATCTGGGATCAGATGAACTGCTTGTGTGTTCTGGTTTTGCTGTTCCCATTTTTCAATATTTAAATGTGGCAGGTTGGCCATGACCGAGCCCAGCCAACCTCTTTTGCCACTGGTCTACCAGCTAGAAAGGCCAAGAAGGTACAGAATACAGTGCTTCATGTGTATGTCAATTCAGTCTCTTACGTCTGCATAGCTCAAACTTCCTTTCAGTTTTGTTCAACACTCTGAAAGCATCGGCTCAGCGTGCAGTGGCCATCAAGAAAGCAAACAGAATGTCAGGAATGATTAGGAAAGGGACAGATAATAAACCAGAAAATATCATGCCACCTTGAAAATAGTGTGCAGGTCTGGTCACCCCATCTCAAAAGAGATATATTAGAATTGGAAAAAGTACAGAGAAGGGCAACAAAAAATGATTGGGGGTATGGAACAGCTTCCACATGAGGAGAGATTAAAAAGATGGATACTGTTCATTTTAGAAAAGAGATGACAAGGTGGGATATGATAGCAGTCTCTAAAACCATGAATGCTGTGGCAAAAGTGAATAGGGAAGTGTTATTTACCCATTCAAATAACAAAAGAACCACGGGTCACCCGATGAAATTAATAGGCAGCAGGTTTAAAACAAACATAAGGAAATATTTTTTCACACAACGCACAACCTGTGAAACTCATTGCCAGGGGATGTTGTGAAGGCCAAAGGTATAACAGGGTTCAAAAACAAATTAGATAAGTTCATGGAGGATAGATCCATCAATGGTTATTAGCAAGATGGTCAGGGATCCAACCTCACATTTTGGGTGTCCCTAAGCCTCTGACTGTCAGAGGCCGAGTCTGGACAACAGGGGATGGATCACTCAAAATTCATAGATTCTAGGACTGGAAGGGACCTCGAGAGGTCATCGAGTCCAGTCCCCTGCCCGCATGGCAGGACCAAATACTCTCTAGACCATCCCTGATAGACATTTATCTAACCTACTCTTAAATATCTCCAGAGATGGAGATTCCACAACCTCCCTATGCAATTTATTCCAGTGTTTAACCACCCTGACAGGAACTTTTTCCTAATGTCCAACCTGGACCTCCCTTGCTGCAGTTTAAGCCCATTGTTTCTGGTTCTATCCTTAGAGGCTAAGGGGAACAAGTTTTCTCCCTCCTCCTTATGACACCCTTTTAGATACCTGAAAACTGCTATCATGTCTCCTCTCAGTCTTCTCTTTTCCAAACTAAACAATTGCCCTGTTCTGTTCATTCTCTCTGAAGCACTTGGCACTGTCCAAAGTTGGAAGACAGGATACTGGTCTACATTGACCATTGGTCTGACCCAGTATGTCACTCTTATGTTCTTAATCTGAGAATTTTTTTATTACTGGATCAATTTTAATTCCCAAAGATTTTTGAAAAACAAAAACCATAAGACACTTGCAAATCCTTCATGTTTCCAGACTCATCTTATGGCTCAAAGCAATTTCAACCATTCCAGCCATACGATATAAACCAACTGTTAATTTAACTACAAACCCCACAGAGCTACCCCAGACTCACCACTCCTCACCTGAGCATTGCAAAACTAACCCTGCCTAAGCAACCTTCCACACTCTGTGCCACCTAGCACATTGTTTCCAAGTATTCTAATGGCCCACATGCTCATCTCACTCCCTGGAGCGACTCCACCCACTTCAACAGAGTTCGTTCCAATTTATACCAGCATTAGTAAAAGGAGACGCAGGCTCTCAGCGAACGAATCCTCGCAGAGCTAGTGTTGAGACACTGGTATAGTTAGATGGCAAAACTGGCATCTATTCAAATGATTAATTACACAACTATATGGGAGGAATAAAAATGTCTGAATTTCTGAGTCTGACCATAGCTGACCAGGAAAAAAAAACAAAAAAACAAAAAGTAGGCTGCAAAGGGAGGACATTTTTGCACTGAAGTTACACAGAGATCTAGCTAATGTACTTCAGATGGGAACATTGTAAACTGACTTCTTGCTAGTCAGTTTATATAAAAGCACAAACAAAAGAACTGTATTCATTTTTTTTTATTTAGAACTAAACATCATTCCTGCAACTTGGATTACTTGGAACAATGGGATATGTAAACAAGCTTACACACTGAACTGTAGAGAAATAAGGGGAAGGGTCAAGCTTAAGCCAATTAATAACACCCTGTAATGCCACAAGTTTTAGCACATCTCATCACACTTCTCCTCCAGAGCACTCAAAGCACTTCCTAAAGCCAGGAGAGTTTCACGACCCCATTTCACACATGGGAAACTGAGACAAGGGGTGCGAAAGGAACTTGCTCCAGGCCAGTGACAGAGCCTGAATTCCCTATGCATTGGGAGGCGCTGCCATTTGAAATTCAGGCAACTACCCAATCAGTGACCTCCCCTGCTCTGCCCAGCTGCTGAAGCTTAAAGACCACCTGGTGGAATGGTGCAACCCTGGGAAACTGCAGCTGAGAGAAGAAAATCTAAGGCTCACCCCTGCTCCCACTAAACTCAAGGAGAGTTTGCCACTGATTTCAGTAGCAACAAGATCGGGGCCGTCAGGCTTGTCCACGGATCTGCTGGCTTTTTCGGACCCCCGTCATAATTTAGGAGAGGTTTGACTGTGACATTCCTTTCTCACCACACCCCTGCTTCTCCCCATCCCACCTTCATACTAACTGGACAAAAGCAAACTTGATACTGGGTACAAACGTGGGGGGTCAGAAATGTCCAGTTGTTATTTACCCACCAGGCTCATGCAACCGTTCAGTGGTTTAATGCAGTCTGCAGGCCCAACCCTGTTCCCACCAAGACTGATGAGGTAGCATCCCTTGGTATGGTTTGTGAGCCCTCAGTGGTGCTCACTATGTTCTAGGTGTGTTTACAAGCCTGCCAGAGCTGCAGTGTGTACAGCTCATAGCCATGATTATTTGGAGCCCAGGCGTTCCCTCGCGTTATGTTTGTCATGTAAAGTGACAACAGACGGCAAAACTCCCAGGCACTTCAGTGGTGAGGGAACAGGGTCTGGAAGTTTAACTGAATTTTCCGTACTGGACTCCAGTGCTCCGCCAGGCACTCAGCTACTGGGGAGTAATGGGGACTGCTCAACAGATGGACAGACCCTCACACCTTCAAAGGGCTGGCTACTTACAGTCCCTTCTTCCCATGCACTTACGTCAAGGAGTGCCAAATTCATAGACCAGCATACCCCTCTGCAAAGGCCATGCAGCTACAGTTCTAAATCACATCAGAGCCTTAAAATACTGAGAGAGGGATGTTTACATCGTGCACCACAGCCCCAGTAAAAATCCCTAACCTTGGGGAAGCTGCATTCCTGGAACATTAATGGGAAAAATGATTTGGGTTTCTTTTGTCTGCTATTAGAAATCCAACACCCTTGGGAACTGAATGGCTCCGGAAATTAGTAATGGGATAGGAAGCCTTTCACCTCCAAGTCACCAGTCCTGGCTGTGGTCAGCAGTAACCAGAAATGACTGACGTTCGGTTGCCTAAGTGGAATGAGTTGGCAGTTTCAGTCTAGCTCCCAACAAACGGGCCCACACCACCCAGCACGTCCCCACGGGGCAGCCTCAGCAGGAAGGGGCAGGATGGAGTGAGCCGTGGAGGCCGCATTCCCCTCCTCCACCTTGAGCTGGGTCGCCTGAGAACAGGGCTGTCGCATGATGGCAGGAGGAGGGAGAGGAAAGTTGCACTGTCACTCTCTGTGCTGTACCTGGTCTGTGGATACCGGGCTGTGAGTCACACCAGCACCAAAGGGCGTGTGTGTGTGCGCGCATGTGAGAGAGAGAGACACACACACACACACAAAATAACCCCTTGCTGAGGCCAAATCACCAACTCTCACTCAGAGTGGATTGTAACAGCCAGCCCAACGGGCTGCTCTGGGAAATGCCAGCAGGCCTGTATCTCTGGTGCTGCGGCAGCCCCAAGGACAAGGTCCTGTCTGATCTTCTCTACCAGATCCTTGCCGAAACAGTGAAATGAAAATAAAATAGAACGAAATCCTCTGGGCATTGTCTTGTTACCGCCTGGGCTCTGGGAGAGCCAGAAAAGGGGACTTGGCTGTAATCTCTGCTCCAGGAACTTCCCGTCCAGCATGTACCGTAAGGCGGAGAATGCCAAGCATTATATAACTGCTGCTGCATGGGATTTGAGCCAGCCACTTGGAGAGGAGACAGGCAGCCATGGACATGCTATAAGAGGAGATAAAGATACAAAGCCGGACGCTTTCCCAGACAAAAGCTCATATTCTTCTGATTACAGGCTCAGTCCTGCATCTCCTCACCCCCCGCCATGTAGCAGCACTGGCTTTGATGGTCTCTTACTGTGCTCAAGAGCTGCCGAATTGGGTCCAGCAGCGCGTGGCTTGTGGCTGGCTGACCGACAGCTGCATGCACTCCATCACAGCTAACAGATGGACAGATTCCCAAAGCTCATCCTGCACTTTGCAAAGGTGGATGTAACATCTGGCAATGGAAAAGTGCAAACTCCACTAAGAACCTCCTTTTAGCAGCAGGCTCTCTGCACTCTGTTACACAACCCTGCCATGCTTTAAGATGCTGGCACCGTGCTCCTTGGGAAGGCAGGCTGGCACCTGCAGCAGGGCCTATCCAGCATCGCTGAGTGTGTATAAAATCCCAGCCAATGGACTCAGGCCCATGCCCAGGCATCATGCCCTCACAGAACAGAACATTCTGCTCAATGCTGTCAACGTCCTGAAGAATTAGCCCCCGGGTCACTAAATGCAATTAATTGACAAGACACAGGAAGAGGCAACGATTTTGCAGGGAAATGCGCCCAAGACAGCCTGTGCATTGCTCACAGCGAGGAAACGGGCGTCTTGCCGCATGTGTCCTCACCTAAGTGAGGAAAGGGGAGGCTGGGGGTGACCAGAACATGTCATCTGAACGTGATCTCTCTTTACTGTAACAGGGACGTCCCAGGAAGAAGAGAAGCTCTTGTCCCCTCTCTCGCTAGGTATTTACAGGTCACACTCACCAAAGTAGCTGCACTCTCTCCAAGTGTTTACACTGCACCTCTCACTGTTAGCCGAGGGCCTGCTTAGCTCTCTGCCTTTGGGCAAAAGGATGCATTTCTCTGCAGAGCTGGGAACTACCCGCTGGCATTTCTGCAGGTGCCTGTTTACCATTATTCCAACAGCGGGGCTGGCCACACAAAGGGCAGGCCAGGTTCAAATCAACGTGTGCAGTTGAAATGATACATTCAGCCTGTGGAAACCTGGGGGGGCGGGGAGCACGTCCTCCCACCCTAGCAAAAGGGAGCTGCATCCAGCCCGGAGCCAGAGACTGAGCGTGGCTAAACCAACAAGCAAACGGTTTGTATCTCCCTCTGCTTCGCTCCTATGGGAATTGCTTCTAGTTTGATTCCCCAGGCCATTGCTCATCTGCCTTGGCTTCAAAATAAATGCTTCACCTGGAGCAAATGAGGAGAATATTAAATGCAAAGCCCTGTGTTTAAAGGAGACATGCAATGGGGAGATCCTGCTGTCCTGAGCTCACACCCCCGTGCAGAGCAGTGTGCAATCTGACATGTCATCTCTGCACGGAGCCTCCCCGGGACAGGGCTGCCCACGGCCAGCTAAACTATTTTAAAGGGTGGCAAACACTGGGGTGCAAAATGGGGTTTAAATGTGCCAGCTGAGAGGTTTTACCACCACCACATAGTCTCCTACTCTAGAAAAACCCAGGCTAGATCACTAGCCCTCGTTTGGGTGGTAAAATAAGGTCAGGAAAAAAATAAACTATTGAAATGATTTTTTTAAAAAAGCTACTAATACAGTAATTTTGCTAAGTGAGACTATAGGAGGGGGTCAGACGCCCCAAACTCCCCAGAGTTACTGGTCAAACTGTAACAAAGAGATTTGCTGCAATTTCCCAGCAAGTCACCCAAAGCCTGGCTCTTGGCTCGGGAACGTTCACCCAAGCCAGAACAACAACAATTATTAATTATAATTTATTAAATTAATTCTATACAATATCTTTGTTGATGTTTCAGCTTTTGGGGGCACTAGTGCTCTTTGATTGGAAGAAGCGACTGCCAGTGGACACGCACACTGCACACAGGCACTGTGCCTATACACACTTTGCCTACACACACGAAGAGTCAAGAAATACAGTCTTAAAATACTAACCCCCTGGGAATCATTATTTGTGTGTTAAAACCTCCCCATCAACAGAAAACTCCTGTTTAATAAGGTAATTCTCGCCTCTGGTAAAAGATCGTAGATTATTATTTATCTGGCTGTTTCAAATAACCGTGGCGCTGACTATCCAAAGCTCTAGGCAACCTCACACACACTCACAATACAATTGACATCTCAGCAGCGTTAAAACGATTAATTCAGCAGGTGCTCAACCTCCTACAGAAACCCTGTTCCGCCCCTTCGTGGCGTACGAAGCCCTCGCCAACAGCCTGACAAACAGCCCGGGAGAACCGCACACTCAGGTCCTTCCCTTTCGTTTGCACCCCGGTTCCGGGCTGTTGGGCGCCTCGCACTCGGCGTGGGCAAAACCGGATCGGGTTTGATCACTTTCACTTCGGTCTTTTCAGTTTCTGGTTCTCGAGCCTGCGGCTAGTTGGGGTCAGAACGGTACCGGGAACTGGCTACAGAAATAGACGAGAACTTTGCCTTCCTTAATAAACCAAACCCAGAGCCAGAGCCATGCTAAAACCTCTCTCTGAATATTGCATTTCGTAAAGCCAGCAAACCTCTCGCTAGAGCTCGTGGAAACCGTTTGACTCAAAATTCGCAGTGTTTTCAATCGAAAACAATTGTATTGTGAACAAAATATTTTCTACCAAAATAGTCTGGTTCTTGTAAAAAAAAACCTGTTTTTTTGTTTGTTTGTGTTTTGTTTTTTGAGGGGTTTCAGCAACCGGAAACCAAACGTGTTCATTCAACATTTTAAAAACTTTTGGTTTTAAAAATTAAAAAACGTTTCCGTTTTCGGTCGCCAATAAACAGATGTTTTTAGTTTTCAACAAAATCCAACATTTGTCAAAGCTTTTTTTTTTTAAATGAAACTGACACTTTTACAACAAAAAATTACATTCGAAAAGCACCAGCCGGCTCCATCTTCCCCTCCCGCCTCCCGTTGTATTTATTGATTGTTACCAAGAGAACTAATCTACGTGCTTGGCCTGAATCGGGGTCCTGTTGATTTTCTTCTTTTTTTTAATAAAGGAAAAGGAGTTGGGAGTTGGGAGGATCCCTAATGACTCCCGAAGTGATGCCGGCTCGTCTGCTGGGCACCTGCTTGTGAACTAGCGTGTGATCACCAAAGTGCACCAGCTCGCACGCCCGTGCCAAAGCCCTGCTGAAAGCACCGCAGGGACACTGCAGAGTCCCCCAGAAACTCAAGTCTCGGAGCCACCGTCTAGCACATCAAACAAGCGGCGTTTTTTCCAGCCCCGGGACGCCAGGAATTGAATCTCCACCATTGCCCGTTTCCTCTTCGCTGAATTGTCATTTTAATCCCGCAAAGCCGGGAACTCTGCTCGCACCAGGACTGCCATTGACTTCCCACGGGATGAGAGCAGGGTCCACCCGCGCCTGGCCTGAGGCGAGGCGCGCACCCAGCCACGGCCTGAGAGAAGCGGAGTGAGCCAGGCCGGCTCTCAGCGCGGTGTGAACGGGCGCAGGAATCTGCAGCAAACGCCCGTGCGGCTCCCGCAGCGGGACTGCTCGGAGTGTAGACGCCTCATGCCCCTGGGCCGGGGTGACACGCCCGGGGCAGCTGCACTGGCACGAGGCATGTCCGACCAGGGGCCACATAAAAACGCGCCTCTTGTCAAGTCATTGGCGCGGGTATTCGCAATAGCAAACCCTGGCACCATGGAAGTCCCGGGGCGCGGCGCGGCTGGCCGGACACACGCGGGTGCTCCTGGGAGGGGCCGGGAAATGGGCTGTGTGTTGAAGGTGTTTCCCAACACCCGCCGTGACCTGCCCTGACCCGGCTAGACCTGGCGAGGGGCGCTGCCCGCTCTCGGCTGGGTCTAGCCAGGCTACCGAGAGCCGCCCCGCGACCAGCCCCGCAGGCGCCAACGCTGAACTCCAGCGGGACCCGCTTCTCCCCCAGGGAAGGGCCGCAGAGGTGCGGGGAGGGCTCCCCACAGTGCCCGGGGGGCCCGGCTCGGCCCTGACACGAGAAACCAGCCGGGCTGGCACATGCCCGGGCACCCAGCGGGAGTTCGGCCTGCCAATGGGGCCAAGATTTCCCCGTCTGCTGGGCCAGACCGGCGCAGGGGCTGCGCTTCGCGGCCTGGCAGCGGGTCGGAGCCGGGACCAGAGAGCAGCCGGGCGCGCTGAGAAGGGCTGATCCCAGGGGCAAGGCTGGGCCGTGTCCGGGGCGCTGTTCACGGAGCTCAGGTGCTGCGCCCGGCACGGCCGAGCTGGGTGCGGAGCGGCCGGGAGAGATGCGCAGCTTGATGGCCGGGGGGGGGGGTTGCTTTGTTGGGGTCACTCGACCTGGCTCTAATTGCTGCCACGTTTGCAGCTGGCCCGGGGATGTGCGGGGAGCAGCCGGGAAGTGCGCTCCAGCTCGACTCCCTGTCCACACTGCAAAGAATCCGGCGCAGGGAACCCAGCGCGGAGCAGCGGCCCTACACCGGGTCCGGGCATAGCCCCGCTGGGGACTTCCAGCGACCGGCCGGTGAAAGGCTTCGAACGGGCAGTCTATCGCCAGAGTCTGTCTACAGCCCGCCCTTCCCCCTCCCTGTGTATGGACACACCCGGGCAGAAGGGGCTCTGAGTGCCTCATCCACACACACACACACAATGGCACATAACACGCGGGTGTGTGGGGGTCTCTAGCACAAACATACACAGCACGTCTGCAGAACAAATGTGGCTGAGAAACACACCCACCACCGACTGAAATACAAATCTATGGGGAATCACCCGCCCCCAATTTTAATTATACAATTAATGTCTAAGTAGAGCGGTTGGGTGTGTGAAATAACATAGGCACGTTCACATTAAATCCAGGTAAGTGGCACACACCACACGCACTGAAACACGTTACACACGCGTGCTACACACGTACCAACAGGAATATTGATTCTCTCAATAGCGCCAGGTCCCGTCCCCCCACCCCGCAGACAGATACACACACACACACACACACACACACACAATTCGCTGTTAATCGTCTCCTCCTCGGGCCAACGAAGCGTGAGAGGAACCAACTTCCTGCCAAGCCCCAGACTGGGCGCGGGAACCAACTCAGCCAGGCAACCCGCGCAACGAACCGCCCTGGGCCCGGGGCTGGGCTGGCACCAACCCGCTCCCCGGCTCGCCCGGGTTTTTCTTCTGCCCAGCGAGGCCCCCAGGGATCCTCTGAACGCGCCTTGGCCGGAGGCAAGAGCCGGCCCCACACGCCACAGCCCCTCTCCCATGGCGCGGCGGCCGCGCAGCAAAGGGGGCTTGGCAGTTTGCACAAAACCCATCGCTCCTCTCCCGGGGCCCCACTGCCCCAACCACCCGCCTCCCCAAAGCGAGCCAAGGTGCGGAAGTACATTTCCCCCCGCTGGCTAACCCGCGAACCAGAGCAAAGGGGCTGGGAGCGCAGGGCCTGGCCCCGGACCGGGGACTCGGGTCGGATTGCCGCTACACCGCGAAGCTGCGAGACGGCAGGTTTGCGCGCTTTATTCAAAGCAATGACAACAGTGAGTGTAGCTCCGCTGTTCGCAGGTGACTGTGCAAACAGCCCCGTGACTCACTCCCCCGGCCACAAAGAGCCCAGCTTTCGCAGGGCCAGCAGGCAGAAAAACCAACCGCGCCCTATCGCTGAAGGGGGAAAGTAAGCGAAGCATTCACACCGCACGGTGACCGGGGCAGGCGGAAAGGGAGTGACTGCGGCGTCACCTGAGAAGTGGCTTGTTTAGTCACCCCCTTTTCACCATGGCACCCAAACCGCCAAACAATCAAACAACAACATCCGGGCACCAGCATGAGATTTGCCCGCAATTTGCACTGTCCCGTCTGCTTCCCTGTTACTTCCTCGCCCCTTTGTCTGTCTGGTCTACTCGCACTGTCAACTCTTCAGGACCGAAATTAGATCTCTAAAAACTGAGGGTCGTACTGGGGCCCTGATCTGGGTGGAGGTCGCCAGGCTGCACACTCTCTCACTCTCTCTCTCTCAGACACACACACACACACACACACACCCTCGGGTCCCTCTCCAGAGTCCCTGGCTGCGGACTAGAAAGGCCTCTGAACGCCCAATCCTCGCTCCCTGCACTGGCACCACACGTTTGTAAGACATCCTCGGAGGAACCAACGAGGTTTGACTGCAAGAATCAGCGGATCTCCTGGATTTAGGATCTTCCTCCCCATCCGCTCACCTCCCACACGCCGTCTTTGGCGCCCAGTCTAGTTTGGATAGCAAGTTCTGGTTAACTGATTGGCCTGCGCAGCGCCGTGCACACGACTCGTGCCTCCCTCCGGCTCCCGCACAGTCCCGCGAACCCCCTTCTGCTCTCAGCCCCTCACTGAAAGGAACAGAACCAAACGAAACCTCATGAAGCCAGGCAGCCCAAGTGTCAACAAACCCTGCCACCTGCTGCGGTCCAGCCCATGGTCTGGTTATCTGAGACGCCCTCCCCCGGCCCCCTGGGACAGCCCAGTTTCAAAGAGCTGCTCCCGCCGCTGTCTGCTCAATACCCCAGCCAATGCCCTTTGTAACCTGCCCCTGCCCGTGCGCTAGAAGCTACATCCAGCGCGCGGTCCCCTGTGCCGCTCCTGGCACCTGGACCAACGGACCTTCCCCTCCTCAGGTCCCAGACACTCTCCGCAGCGGGATACCCGGAGCTTGTTCGGTGCATTCCGCCTGGAGGGCGGATACTATCCGGTAATTCTCTAGCGCCCATCATCCCCTGCCAGCCAAGGATCCCAAAGCGCGCCTCGCCCAGGGCAGGCTCGGGCGTCTGACAGCAAGTAGCTACACGCCCTGGCCGTCGGGGCAGAGGGCTGCACTCCGCATCCAGCGGCGGGGGGAATCGAGGCACAAGGGCTGGAGCGATGCGAGCCAGGATGTGGCCAGGACGCACCAGGCAGAATTCCTGCCCCGGGCTGACTGCGAGCGGCCAGGGCCTGGGCTTTGCAGCTCCCCTGGCAGGCCGGGGCAGGGACCCTCTGCTGCGGTGGGGGGAGAAGCCCGCCCGGAACCGAATCATTCACCACCTCCCGCGCCACCCGAGCAGGGACCGGTTCTGAACCGCGCTGGGTGCAGGGGGGGGGGGGTCAGGCGCGGGAGAGAGGCAGATTTGAAAGCAGGCGGCGATTACTTTATATGGCCTCGGAACCGGCCTCAAGCAGCCAGCGAGGGTCCGAGCAGCTGCTCCGCAAAGGCGGGGAGCAGCGTTACGCTCAGCCGAGTAGGGCAGGCTCTGAAAACCAGGGTGGGGGGCTATGCTGAGAGTCCTGCAGTGCCTCTCTCGTTCGGGGGAGCCGGTGCAAAACAGCACATGGCCCCCATCCCTCTGCCCTGACTCCGATCCGGAGGGATCCCCCAGCACTTTACAATCCTGGGCGGATATAAATAAACCCTAGGCGGAGGCACTTTCTTCCCCACTGAAATGCAGCTTCCCAGCTGCTCGGAATTACACCCCGGCCCGGACAGGAAAGGGAGCGGAGCGCCTCATCCACGTGACACTTGGGGGGCATGTGGGGAGGTGAAATGTGATTCTCGGAGTTGGGGCTTGGCCGGGACGCTACGGCTAATACTCCCCGGTACACAGCTCCTCCTGGAGAGAAACCGCAACTCGGGTGCAGCCACGAGCGGGGGTAAGATAGATTTCAGGGGACAGCACGATCAACTCCTCCTAGCCCGGTAACCTCCGCCAGAGACTCGCCGCGGGCGGTGGGAGTCACCTCTGGGGAAACGGGACCGGGTAGGCTCTGCAGGTTGGGGTGGGATTTCCCCACGTGCTCGCGGGTGACCTAGTTCTGCTCCCACTGAAGCCAAGAGAGCGGAGTCAGCCTTCGGCAATCCCACTCTCCGGTCAGTGCTCCGGCAACGTGTGGCCCAGAGCACCGGAACCACGTTTAGAGTGGCGGTGCTGAGAGCCCTTGACCCAAACTCCATACAGGGTTTACAGTGGAAACCACTTCAAGCCAGGGAGCACCTGGGGCCTTGTTCAGAGTAATGTTACTACTGTGAAATGCCTTTGGTTCCCAGCAACTCTCTCTCAGTCAGCAGAGCTGCGCGCACGCACCCCGCAACAGAGGCCCAGCCTGGGTTTTTTTTACATGAACTCTCTGGAATGGTCGGTGTCAAATAAAAGCGCATCTGAACATTAGTTCATCAGAAGCGGATCTTCCACACCCTGCCCGGAACCATTCACCTGGGGCTGGGAGGAATTCCAGCCCAATCCCCGAAGTGCAGCAGTTAGGGTGACCAGACAGTAAATGTGAAAAATCAGGACAGGGGGTGGGGGGTAATAGGAGCGTATATAAGAAAAAGACCCCAAAATCGGGACTGTCCCTATAAAATTGGGATATCTGGTCACACTAGCAGCAGTGTCCTGACTAGAGAGAGCTGGGAATGAAGGGGCCCTCAGGATCAGCCCAGGGTAAAGCCACAGACACGTGATGCCAGGCACACGTTAGCAGAGTGTCCAGACTAGCCTGTACAAACGTGTTAGCTTCCTCCACTGAACTGTCAAACCAAGGAGCTGAAGGGGGGGGGGGGAGGACTCTAGCTGCAATCAACCCCTGAGCCATAACTGTTGCTGCAGCGGCGCTAGGAGCCTGAATGAAACCAGACTCACCCTAGACATGAAGAAAATGAAAGTTTGGAAGATTCATGGTTAAAGCTCTCTCACATCTCTGGAGCCCCCTGCCTTCTACCCAGAGAGGGTCACACGAGTCATGCCGCCCGAGAAAGGGGTTCCGAATCAGAGCCAGTATTCCCAAGGGGAATAAAAACCACACACCGCGCTGTGCCAGACTGTCCCCGCGGTCTCTGTCACGTGTAAGTCACACAAAGGGAGAGCAGGCGTCCAGACCTGCCCAGACAGCAGCTCTACCAGAATCCGAGAAACAATTAGCTACAGGTTACTCCAGACACCCCGGTGCTACCAACGCTCCTCTATGGGCCACATAATCATGGGAGGAAAGTACATGAAAAACACAAATGCCAAAATAACTTGTTTTCTTGCTTTCTCCATCTACCCCCGGACACCTTTCAGAGACCTGACAAATTGAAGGCGGGGGGGAGGGCGCTTGATTTGGACATTAAGTAGCCCAGGCAGTCACTCATAAGAGAAAGATCTCGCTCAGGTTTCTGGCCACAACTTCTCCTCCCACCGTTGCCATTCAATATGTTGGTTATCACCCGGCTGCCAGCCGGCTCCCCAGGGGGGCCTGCGTGCATGTAGATCAGTAATCCCACTGATTTCAAAGGAACATCTCACGCGAGTAAAGTTCATCACACCCACCCACGAGAGTTTGCGGGATTGGGGCCACAGTTTAGGACATTCTTTGAGACCATTGGAATAAAAAGCACGGTGGGCATGTAAAATATCGCCACGTGTCATTGTTTTCCCCAGAGCCAGCCCTGTTACAAGGCCCTTTGCCACCAGTTGTATCCGCAGCCCAGCTCCCAGCTCCCACCCCTAAGGTACAAACCACCAGCCCTCTCCCAACACGCGAGGATACGGTGACTGTTTTGCGTGCGGCTCTTGTACAAGCCTTGGGTGTCCCCGTCCTCCTGGGGGCAGACGGCAGTGGGCTGGCCAAGCTGAGGGCGGGGGGGAGATGCAGAGCCAGGGGCTTTCACCCAGACTCCAAACCCAGCTGTGGGTCTGGACATGCTCACTGATCGGACTAACGACCCCCGTCCTCACTCTTCACGTGTTGGGTGCCTTCCATCGCTGCTGCGCTTCGATTCAATTCTATCTAAATGCCCCTCTCGCTGTTCCGGGTCTCACTCCTTGTAAGCGGAGTCGAGAGTGTTTTCCTCAAACAGGTCGGGCTTGAAGCCCCGATCCGCCGGCTGTGGGTTTGGTTTTGGTTTTGGTTTTTAAACGTACCATCAGAGACGTTGCAAGATGTTTGAGGGCTGGAACACAGAACTTAGGGATGCCTTAAACACGGAGTCTACTAAACTCTGCAATTTACCTTCTTTTGCAAGAGCGGGGATAGTAAATACCGTCCTGACACATTTCACACCCCAGACGGAGAAAAGAGGCAGCATGAATCCAGCTAACGCCTTTAAGTTTTGTTGTTGTTGTTGTTTAAATATCTCCCTATGCAACTCCAGTTCATACAACGAAAGAAACAGAAGCCAGTGGAAATCAACCTGCGCAAATACCTGGGGCTGGAGGGGGGGTGTGTCTCTGACTGCTTGTGATAGGTGCAGCTAAGGAACGAGAGTTTCTTCCTAAGGTAGAAGTTTGGGTTTCTGATGATTTGCTGCTAGCAGGGCCCTGGACGCTAAACATGTAGGGGGGAGAGAGAGATCCCGACTGTGTCCCGGGGTGAGGGCAGCCCCTTCCAGGGTGCCAGGAGAGGCTGCAAAGATCGACCCCCAGGCCAAGGAAGTGGGGTGGGAGTGAGGGGGCGCGCAGGTTGCGAGGGGAGGAAGGCCCAGGAAGGGAGAGAGAAGGAGACAGGTCTAGCAGGGACCGGAGATCCGTGCGCCCCACAGTCCCCACCACGAGTCAGGTGATCGCGATGCGGGTTTAGGTTCAGGAGCCGCAGCTACTGTCCTCCCCAAGAGCGCAGCGCGCTTCCCCGGAGCCGGCTCCCCCCGGGGGCACTGTCCGCGCTGGGCATGTCCTGCTCCGCGTGAGAGGCTAAGGGCGGGTTGAATTTACCCCTTGTCTGCCCTGGAGCCGGGGTCACGGGTGGGTTAGTGCGGGCCAGTTCCCCGCAGGTCTGCCGGCCCGGAGAGGCGGCGGCATGAAACCATCGCTACCCCCGGGCTGCAGGGCAGCGATCCCGGAGCCAGCCACACCAATGAATAGGCGGGAGCCTCCAGCATGACAGGGCTCTACCCCCTCCCCTAAGGCGCCGGGTCCGGCCTGGCCCTGCTCTTCCGCCGCTTCCTCTCGCTGTATTCGTTTAAGCGAAGTCGGAGGCTCCCGAAAAACGGGTTTTGCAGGATTTCCCCGTTTGCACTTGCGTGGAAATGGGAGGCTATTTCCAGAGGCCGGGGCCGGGGCTTACGGCTGGGTGTGCGGGGGGGGGGGGGGGAAGAGATGCTTTTTCCCCCATGATCCTTAAGGAATAAACGGCCTGGGCCCCATCCCCAGCCTAGGCTCTCTGCCCGGGGTCCCGTCCATTTCCAGCTACCGCGCAGCTGCGCCAGGGGCCAGCGCCCGATTCCCCGGGCTCAGGCTGCTGCTTTGGGGAAATCCTGCGCAACCCCCAAGGGTGCGCGCTGGGCCCCAGCCCTGCCTCCCCCGCCCCAACGCCCCTGCGCGGGGTTTGGGCAGCTCTCTGCGCTCCGCGGACCCGCCGCTTGTAGTGCCCAAAGCCGGGCTAGTCCCTGTTGCCCGGGCGAGCCCAGGGGCGCGTGGCAATGTCCCCCAGGCGCAGGAAGGCACCAGGCTTTGGAGAGGCTGGTTCTAGCCAAGGGACGGTGCCTCTCTCCCCAGCGGAGACGGGTTCCCTGCAGGGGGCAGATCCCCCAGACTGCCCGGCTGCCCGCTCCCGTTCTGTGCTGGATTCACCTGCCCGGAGCCGGGCGGCCTAGTTCTCAGCGGCCCGGGACACCCCGCTTGTCGCGGCGGCTGGTGGGTAACGCGCCTGACCTTGGGAGCCACAAGTCCTAGCGCTTCGATTGCGCAGCGAGGCAGCGTTTACACGGGTCGGCGGGGGGAGGGGGTCGAACTGTCTTTATACACCCGCCTCATCCATCCATTCCTGGGACACTCGGGGACAAGCTCCTGCCAGGCGGCTGGGCGCTTCGCCCTGCTGCTAACAGGCCGAGCCGCCCCGCGGGGCCTACAGGGGCCAGCCTGGGTGTCATGAAACCCCACACACCCGCCAGCAATTAGCTAAAGGGAGCCGATGCCCTGGTCTCTTCCTTAGAGTACACTTGTGCCGCTACCTTGGGGTTTTAGGTAATTAGCGCAGGCCCGTCCTTGCTCCTGGAGAAAAATCCCCTTCAGGACAAGTCCGGAGTCTGCTGGGAGTTCAGGAGTAGTAACTAACTTCCACGGCCTGGCAGGAGAGGGGGCCACCCACGGGGACAGTCGTCCCCCCCACCCGGCCCAGTGTCTCTGGGAGCTGCAGGGTGCCTCGGGCCCACTGACTGGCCCTGCAGTTATAGGTTTGTGTTGCAGGTGAAAATGTCCCAGCAACACGCCCCTGAGGCCAATCATGCAGCTGAAGCATGGAGGAGAGCAGCACTCCGGGCTCGTTCACACCAGGGGGAATCCGGAGTCACTGGAGCGATTTTAGCAGAGTCACTCCGGATTTACTCCGGTGGCACCGAGACCAGAATCTGCCGCTTCTCCCTCTTAAAACAAAGGTCCTGCGCTAGTGACAGTGGGCCACAACCCTACAACTCCGGACTCAAACGGGGCTTGTCCCAAGCAAGTCTTCATCCTCCCCCTAGGCTGGTCCCAGGAGCCTCGCCCAGCGGGTGGGAGCGCCCGGGCTGCCGCTCCCTTTAAAATGTGCAGCGATGGCAGATCAGAAGAAGGTACCTTTTAACCTAGCGTAGCCGGGGAGTACGTCTAGCAGGGACCAGACCTGCGCCCGAGGGAGGGAGCCGAGCGCTGGCCAGCCTGCCTTCCAGGGAAACACACACAAGTCCTGGACCAGGCCCTTTGCTACTCCGGATAAGGACAAACCGGCCCTACGCACCAGGCCCCGTTTACACAGCGAGTCTGCAAACCGAATCTGCCCTGTAAAGGCACAAACTCCCGAAGGGAGCCAGATCCCTGGATTCAGAGCTGGAGTCGGAGATCTCCGCCAGCCGGGCTCGGCGGCAGAGCAGGTCTCCTACCTGAAATAATCCATTTTACAGAAGATCTCCTTGTTCTTGATGTAGCAGCTGTTCTGCTGGCGCAGGGAGGTCCGGCACACCGAGCACTCCAGGCAGCGCACGTGCCAGATCAGGTTGTTCACCTGGGACAGACAAGGGGCCTCTGTGAGCTGGGCTTGGGGCCAGGCACTGACCCTCCTGCTCCTCCCCAGCAAGTCCCCCCGGCCACCCACCGAACTGGTCCCCGCTCCCCAAGGCAGGGCCCCCAAACCGGCCCGTCTTAGCTGGGGCCCATCCCGCCCTGCCCGGCGCTCACCTTGAGGAGGTACCTGTCCAGGATCTCCAGGCCGCAGCTGGAGCAGACGTTCTTGCCGGCGGAGGGGATGGAGGAAGAGGAGGAGGAGGAAGGCGGGGAGCAGACGGACGGGGTGGACGGGGTGCTGGGAGCCGAGCGGACATCTTCCTTATCCAGGGTGCTGGGCAGCGTCTCTCCGTCAGACTGGGACTGCGGAGAAAGCACCCCGAAGCGGTCAACCAGGGAGTCCCAGCGCCCCTCGGGGGGTCCCATTCCTCCCCTGCGTGGGGCTCCTGCCGGGATCTAGCAGGACCGAGCAGCAGAATCCCAGAGCCACCCCCTGCCCTGTAATTAATACCCCCAAAGCCCGGCTCTGGAAGAGAGAGCCGCCCCATCTCCCTGCCCTCCGCAGGGCCAGTCCCGTGGGGCCAGGGTTAAAACCCAGGGCCCGGGCCAAAGGAGTGGGAACAGCGCGCACGGGAGCCCGCTCCTCTGGAAGTCAGCGGCAAAGCTTCCGTGGGAGCCGGCTGAAGCCCTACGTGCCACCGGGGAGCTGGGGCAGCGGGTTGGCCGGTGCGCCCTGGCTGGCCGCTGCGCTCAGACCTTCGCCAGGTCCCGGGGCGCGCCGGCGGTTCTGCGGAGCCCGGCGCTGACAGCTCGCTCTCCTTTGGAGAGTTGCCGTCCGCTGTAGGTGAAGCCCCAGCTGCCCCACAGGGGTAGGTGCCTGCGCGCCCCAGCTATCCTACCTCCCACCCAGCTGCCCTGCAGCCTTACCATGATCTGGGGGTGTTTGCTGTCCAGGCAGCGGGAGCTTCCCTTGGAGAGGGGGCCGTCCTGGGCCATCACCTTGAAGGAGAGAGCGGGAGAGATTGGCTGGGGTTCTGCCCGCCTGGGCTTCATGGCACCCTATATAAACCAGCTCAAAACAATAAATAAGAACTTTCTAGTGGCCATTTAAATCCTTTGCAACAAAAGCTGCGTCTCTTTAATGAAGCAATTTGAATGTGGATTGAATTCTCTCCCTGCCTGCACTTAACCCGGGCCTCTTGAAGTAATCGCTCGGTTCCCATGCGAGCCAAGGCGCTGAAAAAACACAAACTACCTGCAATTAGAAATTGCCGTAAATGCCCAAGATAAGAGGTATCCAGAGTGTCAATTCCAGCTGTCAATCAGGGAATCCATCAGGCCACCCAAAGAATTGCAAATTTGATTTTTTTAATGGTAGTAATTAAAAATCGAAATTCTTCCCCCCGCGCTCTGAAACGCAGAATGCAGCAGAAAGCGCCTGGATTGAAAATCCTCCCCATTCAAGTGAGGGGAAAAAAACAAACACACTTTCTGCTTCCAGGTCTGGGCTTTAAAAACCAGCCCGTCTGCAGCTGATATTTAAAGCGCACAGAGGGCAGCAATTTTTGGATTCCTCGCCTCTCGTCTCCCCCCCAAGCCCGGCCCATTTGCGGTTATTAAGCCCCTATTCAGGCAGACAATGCCCAGCGCTTCCTCCTGATTTGCCTCTGTCTTTGCTAAATCGCTTTTTTTTCGAAATTCCTGAGCCATTTGCATAAACGTGCGGGGCTCGGCGGGTCGGTGCAGGCTCCGTCTCCTCGCCCGGCGCTCACCTTCCAGCCCCCGGGCCCGGAGCCACTCGCAGCTCCTCCGAAGCCGGGCGGGGAGAGCAAACGAATAGAAGCCAGGATCAGCCCCCCGGGCCCCAGGCTCCCCTGCCCCGCTCCTCGCTCACCTTCCCCGCTGGGGCGCCGGCGGCCAGGGGCTGGCTGCCCGGGCGGAGCGGGGCCACCGGCTCATTCTTCCAGTACATGAACAGGGCGGCGCGGCCAGAAAGACGCGTCCCGCTCGGAGCAGGGACTCGGCGGGTCCAGCACTCGGCTCTTCCTCCTCCCGCTGCGCTCGCCCCGGGAGCTCAGGGGGTCCAGGGCCCTGCCCCGCCGGGGAAGGCCGGAGGCGGGCGCAGGGCTGGAGGCGGCGGCGCTGGCTTTGCTGGAGCTGCCGGGAGAAGTTTCTCCAAATTCTTCCTTCCACTGTCCCCGGCGGGCAAGACGCGCGGCCGGGCAAGAGCAGGGTCCGCCCCGCGCCTTCTCCAGGGCAGCCCGGCGGGGGGTGAGCGGGACCCCGGCGCCGGGGCAGGAGGCTGCGGGCAGCGCTAGGCAGCCAGGGAGCCTTGACCCCCAGGGCCCGTTAGACTCCCCCGGCCGGGCAGCGCTGCGAGCCGTCTGGAGCTCCCGGCAGTCCGCCGAGGGGCCGCCGAGCCGGGCGCTAGCCCCACCTTCGCTCGCCCTCTGCGCCCTGGGCGGGGCGGCCACCTGCAGGGGCAGCGGGCCGGGCACAGACACGTGGCGCCGGCTCAGGCGCGGGGGCTGGCCCTGGCGGGGGCAGGGGGCTACTCGCTGAGCCTTGGTCCCATAGGAGCTGCCGCCCTGACGGGCTCCGGCCCGGGACCCGCTCTGCCAGCAGCCAGCCGGCGGGCACCGCCGCCCTTGGGAGACCGGAGAGGACTGCGCGCTCCCGCGCGTCTCCCCAGCATTATAGGAGGCGAGGGCTGGAGGTGACGGGGAGGGGCCCGGAGGGTTCTGCTCCTCTCTCCTCCTAGCTCGTAGGGAGCCAGCGCAGAGGCGGGGGAGTGACCTTACCTCGGTTCCCAGGGCCTGGGGGCTACCGCCGCCCCCTTCTGGGGCCTTGCGCAAGGCCCTGCGCTCCCAGCAGCCAGCCCGGCCCTGCGGGGAGGCCGGTTAATTTCTAGGGAGCTGCACCAGAGAGGAATTTGGCTCTTCAGTCCTGACCCCCCTGGAAAGCAGCGAGAGGCCCGCTCAAGAGAGAGGCGCAGTGTGGCTACCTCGCCAAGGGGGGGGATAGGCCTGAAGGGAGCCGGACAAAGAGAAATTACCCCCCACACCCCGTCAGCGGTTCTGTTTCAAGAGGTTCCCAAACCGCCCCGGGGCGCGGGCTGTAAAAAGGCGCCCTAAGGAGAGACCGTGCGCTCGCCGGTTCTGAACCGGAAACAACTCCCCGTGCAGTCGGCCTGCAGCTAGGGGCCCGTGGGCCCGGCTAAGGGCCCGTTTAAAAGGGGGCTCCTGGGGTATTGCCGATTCTCACTTCTTTCAGAGCAACTGGCTCAATCGTGATTAATGCTGTTGCGGAAGCAGTTAGTCTGGTCATTAGATGATGCTAAATAAGTGAGCAACAACCTCTCACACTCTTCATTAAATGGTGGTGTTAGTTTCCAACAAGGATTTACTGAAGGACCTGTAGCCTTTTCTGTACACAAACATTGCAGCAGTTTAACTACACAATTGGTCTGTCATTTGATTCAGTTTAACCAGTGCAAATCCCCGGTGTGAACGCGCTTACATCAATTCACCAGATACAACTACATGAGTTTGCGGCACCTGCAGACCAAAGGAAGAGCATCTAGGCAAGGTGGTCGCAGCAACGTAACAATGAATCCCCCTCACACTTACTTGTAATGACACCGGTAGAATTCTCCTGTGTAGACAAGGCCCCGGGAGTTACTCATTTAACCCAACCTTTCCAAACTTGGGGGCTGGAGGGCTACGGTCAGACACCTGCAGCTTGATTAGAGCCTGAGCGCCACCCCATTGAACTGAAACGGGTTTGAAACCAATTTGGTTAAACAGGTGCTAGTCCACGTGCACACACTCCTTTTGGTTTAAGTGGTTTACTGCAGCTTAATTTAAACCAATTCCTTTATACAGTGATGTGAAAGTGCAGTGCGCCTGGTTTAAATCACAAGAAGCGGGGGCACGCAGGGGCTGGCAGCAGTGTAATAACATTGGTTTAAAATCACACCTTTAGTTAACCCCCTGCAACTTTCTTGTGTAGACAATGCCTACAACTCCCCAATAAGGGGCCTGCTTTTCAAAGGCACTGAAGTTTTCACTGAACTTTAAGAGACTTTTCTAATAATAGGTTAATAGCATGTCTCCATATCTGTTTCAATGGCAGCTCCCCCCTGAACAAATATGGGGGCATAAGCCCCACTCCTTCAAAACACTTAATCTTCCCTATATATAGCATTCAGCATTCAAGCATCACCACTGCCCTACTTTACTGCTTTGTGGAGAGGGTTTATTTTGCTACTTTACTATCTGCTTAGTTACCTAACTTCAGGCGCCCCCGTTTGAAGCTGGTGGATTTTGTTGATTTCTGCTAGGAGAACATTCGCATTGGAAAGGAGACAGCCCCAGCCTGGCAGCTCACCAGTGAGCTTTTCCACTGCAGTTGTATCTAGCAATCTTGGTTTAAAAGGGTTTCATTAGTAACATGATAATTCTAGAGCAGAGAACCAGCAGCGGCTCCACCATGAAGTAATTCTAGGAAAGTAACATGAGATGATGAAAGCTAGAGATGGATACTCGTGGTTATTAATTTTGACAGCTAAATTGGTAAGCAAGAGGGAAATCAGATGAAAGTCATTTTAGAGTAAATACAAGACATTACATTTAAACATTCGGGTTGTGACAAAAACTGAGGGGAACCAAGAAAATTCAAATGTAAGATTAATAGTCCACCCTTCCCTCAGCCCTTTGGGCCTCTCCACAATGACCTGACAGAAGGATAAAGTGGCAGCAGGAGCAGAGACAAGTGCAAAGGAACCAGCGCTGGAAAGAACAACTTAAGCCACTTCTCCATACTTACTGGTTCTGAATTAGCTGGGAATTCTTCAGAAAAGGAATGAGAAAATGTGGAGAAAATAAAGAAACTGTCTGCTCAGGACACAGCAATGAGACAAGGGGTTGTATGAAGGAGATAAAGAATAATGCCGTATTAGAATGGCCATAACATAAAAACAATGGCTACCTGGAGTTTTTTCTGTATTCGCTGTTGCTGTCTATGGAAATCAGGAGTGGACTCAGCGCAGAGATCGGAGCTCTCCAGTTTAAGCCTGGTTTACACTACAAAGTCAGGTCAATGTAAATCACCTGCATCAGCCTAGGTATGCAGGTGTCTACACTCAGCTATGCCTCCCACTGTTGTAAGTGTCCTATTAGGGCAACGCAGTAACACTACCTCCTGGAACGGTGTTGAACTGTAGTCAATGGGCTGTGGTCAATGCAGTGCGAGTGTAGATACCGTGTGACCCAGGTCAACCCCAACAGTCCTCCTGCAGCTGTCCCACAATGCCTGACAGTGGCTGCTCTGTGACAGTGACAACTGTGAACCCCACTGCCCAGGGGTCATGGAAACCAGGCGCCACCCTCCTCCCTAGAAACTTCCCCGGGTATTTTTTAAATGCCTTTTCCTGATCGTTCACCTTGGTGAGCACACCTAAGAGCTCTCCCTTATTGTATGCAACTGCCCAACCAACCAGGCCAGCTGCACGCTCCAGGTGGGCTCCTGCCTGGAGCAGACATGAGATATTGGAGGCACAGCTACAGACCAGCTGTAGAAACGTGGACATCTACGAAAAGATTGCACGGGGCATGCAGGAGAAGGGGTAGCACAGGGATCAGCAGCAGTGCTGCAGGAAAGCAAAGGAACTGAGGCAGGCATACCATAAGGCCAGGGAGACCCACAGTCAATCTGGTGCTGCGCTGCAGACCTACCGCTTTCACAATGAGCTGCATGCCATGCTTGGTGGAGACTCCGCCAGCACCTTGCAGACCACCATAGATACCTCTGAGGAACCTGAGAGACAGACACTGCCCTGAGCAGTGAGAAGGCAGAGGAGGATGAGGGACCTGTGGAGGGGGCTCCAACTACGCAGTGAGCCAGGGTCTTTTGGAGATTCCACCGCAATATAGCCAGTCCCACCAGCCAAGCATGGATAAGCCCAATGAAGAGGAAAGAACCTCGGGTAAGTGTGTGCGTGCATGCTCGCTCACAAGTGTTTCAACAGGACGATGACGTCTGGCCCATCCCCCAGTTAGCAGGACACAGTTATCTGCTTGTCATTGCTTTACTTGTATGAGAAGAGAACCCCTGTAGGGTTAGGCGGGGCATGTGAAGCAGAGTGTTTACATACATAGGGATGTCCCTTGTATCCTCCTGAGAGGTCTTGATGAATCTTTCCTAGAGATACTCTGCAGTCTTCTCCCAAAGGTTTCTAAGGATGGCTGCCTTATTTCTTCTTCCACAGTAAGACGCTTTCCCATGTCACTCCGTGATTAGTTTGGCAGGCACCACTGCAGGAAACAGTCTAGTGGAAAATGGTTAGCAGCCATTCTGGGGCACCAGCACAGTTCTTTGTGCCTTTGGAGTGAGGTAGTAGCTAAAATCACCATTGTCACGGATCCAGTGTTATGGAACAGTCTCTGGGAGGAACCTTTTCAGTGTGCCAGCCCCATTAGGGGTCTCACTCTTCCTCCAGGGTGAGCCACTGGACCTTTAGTCCTTCAGCACCCAGGCTTCACACCAGGAGATCCATTCAGCGCATCCAATTGAAACAGACCCCTGAGGGAGACTTGTACAATTGTAGGGAGCAATCCACCTCTTCCATCAGCATCTGCAGTGACGCCCAGCCAGACTGGTCAAACAGAAGAGTTTATTAGTCCACTGGAACACAGCACAGGAAGTCCTTGGTTAGCACAGAGTACAGTGGAGTTGCCTCATAGGCGCATTTAACATACGCAATTTTAACTATACGCACTTGGCAAAACTAAAAAAGAAAAGAGAAAAATAATTTAAATACTGTACCTGTAGTGCAGGCGATTCCGCCCGCCATTCCACTCAATGAGCGTTTGACTATACGCAATTTTTGCCTTAGGTGCTGACCTCAGAACCTAACCCCCGCATAAGATGCGACTCCCCTATAAAGAAAGTTACAGCATAGCACATCCTGGTCGGCACAGAACCCAAAGCCCTGTCCCTCTGATCTCTCTTTTCCCAATGTAGGTGTACCCCCAGAAGCCCTTAGCAGCCAACCTTACCCACTCCCCAGCACCTCCTCAGTCCTTTGTTCCCCAGCTGGACAAACACTGCTGGGCTTTCTGCTTAGAGGTGGGCCATCCATGGTCAGTGGTTGCTAAGTATCAGAGTCATGGTGATTGGATTTGTCATAGTCTTCTCAGATGCTCCATTGATTTGGGATCTAAGTTCCAGACAGCTAGGAGCCATTCACACCTGTGTCTCTGAGCCTCTGCACAGGGCAAACGATCCTTTCTACCCCCTAGGTAACCCTGGAACACATAGGGGAAACTGAGGGACAATGGATTAATTAAAAAAATTACAGAAAATCCCACTCCATCACAACCACTGCCTGTGAAGAATAGTGACATGCTCAGAACCACTGCCCTGTACTTGGACCCATGGAAATAGGGGCTGGATTTTATTGTTTTATGCAACCAAACAATTATGGCCTCATTTCCCTGCTCCTCGCCCTCTTGGCAAGCCATACTGACCACCGCGGTGACAGTACAGTGGTGCTGTGCAGAGGTGCTTCAAAGTTGAAGTGGCAATAAGCATGTCTTATTTAAAACTCTAATGAGCCTAAGGGTAGGGAGTTCTGAAAATGATCTTTTGCCTTCCACTGTGACTGTAAATCCAATGATAGATCTGGGTTATCCATAGGTGCTGCCACTGCAACCAGGTGGGGTGGCCCCTCTACACCGATGGAATGCCTGACCCTGACGTGGAGGAGAAAGCAGCAGACTAGGGAGGACATGCTCTTAGAGACCCTGCAAGCCAGTGCTACATCAGCCCCAAGGGTGTGAAAAGTAGATACCAGACAGCCTGGAGAGGGAGAGCGTGGACAGGAGAAAGGCCCAGGTTCTCAGCAGAAAAAGAACAGGGAGATGCACCAGGAGAAAAAGGGGCTTCTCAGGAGCAAATGCAGAAGCTGCAGACTCTTGCTGACCTACAGGTCCAATAGTCACAGGCTGGCCTCTGCAGTCAATGGAGAACTCCATGCCAGCACCTCCCTATATCACCCCCCCCCCATATCTCCCATGGCGTCATAGGCCACATCCCTACCCCTGCTGCCGCAGGCTGGGGAGACAGCAAGGAAAACCACAGCTTCACATCCACTGACCCGTGAGAACCATGGTTGGCGTATGCAGGGCACAAAAGGACACACATTTTCTCTCATTCTATTGTTAAAGTTTTGGTCCCTTAATTTATTTGATGGCTTGTTTTTTAACTGCGCATTATTATTTGGCCCTGTTTTTGGTACTCAGATGTTTCATTTTTGGAAATGAATGTCATCTTTAGTACTAGCAGAATGCCTAGTGCTACTCGAAGCACACCGTTTCTTGTAACAGAACAGGACCCCAGAGCGCACACGGTCAGTAAATGTACAGCAAGCCCTGCATAATGTAGAGGTTCATTAGAAGGCAGTGAGATTCACAGACAACTCCTAACCACCCCCCCAGAACTTCAGGGCCAGGCAACGCACTGACCTACACAACATCATACTGTGGTTGATAAAGTGCTTTTCCAAGGCCTCCCGCAGTGGCATGGCTCTGGGTCAAGCTCTTCTAACGGCCCTTCACAGGGAGCCAACAGCCGCTCTGTCTCCACCCCAGCAGCAACTTC
The DNA here is from genome assembly GCF_013100865.1 of Trachemys scripta elegans. Lineage (NCBI taxonomy): Eukaryota > Metazoa > Chordata > Testudines > Emydidae > Trachemys > Trachemys scripta. The sequence continues at coordinate 22,322,816 of NC_048314.1, forward strand.
TCCCCCTTTGCTTCACAGATTTTATGCAGGCTGCAATAGACAGCTGTAACTAGTGGGATATTTTTCTCACTGTGACCTAATGTAGTTAGTAAACTCCACCAGCCTCCCTTCAATCTACCAAAAATGTATTTAACTGTTACGCTGCACCTGCTGAGCTGGTAGTTGAATATTTCCTTGGATCCATCAAGGTATACGTATACCAGGGTACAGCTTCATGAGCCAGGGAAGCAAGGGGTAGACCCGCCTCCCCCACCCGCCAATCACTATTGGCTTTGCCAATGGTTATCCACCGATCAGGGGAAAAAGGCCTTTCTTGCAAGTTTCCTAACAGTTCTGGGTTCTTAAAGATGCAAGCGTCATGCACCGTTCCTGACCAGCCCACACTGGTATCAGTGCAACATCCCCAGTGACCCACCAAAGCTTGCATACCTATAGAAAATTAGCCCCTTCTATTGATGTATGGTGTGGTGAGTTGGTCAGGGCCAAAATAGGGATGTGCATGTTACCTATCAGGAACCCCATAGCTGTAAATCCATCCATAATGCCCTGCACAGTGCCAAGAGTCACTATCCCATGGCAACAGTCCCCACGGTGGATTTTCCAACTCCAAAATGATTTCCCACTGATCAGTAGCAATCTGGGGTTGCAAGCTTCCACAGAGCAATCACCACTCGCTTCTCTGCTGTCAGTGCAGCTCTCATTTTGGTGTCAATGTGGTGGAGAGCTGGCATCAGCTCATCCCACCAATCCAGGAATGTGGCCTTTCAAAGCTGAAAGTTCTGCAGCCGCTGCTCATTGTCCCAAACCTGATCCCAGCAGTCAGTGCTCAGTTCTTAGGCCCAGAGGACGCGTTCCACCAGCTGCAGCTGGTCTGTGCCAACCACCACCTTGAATTTTTTTTCACTACGTCCCTTAGCAATCTATCCTCAAAGAAATCATATCCCCCAAGTTTGTGGTACTTCCTGCGGCTCTGCAACCATGAGAGGGTCGTTTGGTCTGTGTTTGTAATATTCATGACAACAGTGCAGAGCTGCACAGGCTCCCTGCTTCTGTCAGAGATGGCAGACAGGGACAAGTGCTGCACATGTTTGAGAGATTTTTAAAAAACATGAAAATTATGGGATGGGGAAAATTGCACAATGGGAACTTAACCCCTCGATCCCAGCCCCCTCTGTGCAACTCGTGCATGCCCCCAAAACATTGTGAAAATTCCCCAAAGGTATCGTGCCAGAGGGTAGCATGCTGCACAGTGGGATACCTACCCATGGTGCACCACACGATAAAAGCACTCCTGGTGAGTGCACGAAGCACCGACCCAAGCAGCCAAACACGTATGCACACAAGCAATATACTAACCCTGGTGGCTTTACACTGACTAACTTGCATCGACCAACATTTGTAGCATAGACAGGGCCCGAATCTCTGTCATAACCTTAATCTGTGACCTTGGGACCAAACTTTCATTCCTTGGACACCCAAACTCCAGCTGTTGCTTAATCAAATTCAACCTGGGATCAGGGGGTGGATCTCCTCTGAAGTCTGAGTTACACACGTACCAAAAAGTGGGACTATTTACCTATGGCTGGTGAGGAATAATAAAGGTCTGCCCAGTGCTTTGGGAATGCAAAGCAGTAATTGTCAAATATTAGTAACTTTACTTCCTTTCTTCCGTGCGGTAAGAAAATCAAAGTTGGATCAGCTGTGATAGCGGTAAGAGCTGATTGTGTCACTCAGCATAGTAGCTAATATTGTGTGAGATTTCTAGAGTAACAAGGTAGATGAGATACTATCCTTTACTGGACCAACACCTGTTGGTGAGAGAGACAAGCTTTGAGCCACACAGAGCTTTTCCTCAGGTCTGGGAAAAGAACTCCCAGCATCACAGCAAAATGCAAGGCGGAACAGATTGTTTAACTGAAGTAAGATGTCTTGTGCAGTCTCGTGGATTCTCTTTCACAAAAGGATAGTGGCTCATGAGTTATATATATAACTAACCTTTCCCATAAGTATGCAGAGTCGTGGGGAGGTACTCTTACTTGTTGGAAATATACCAACAAATACAAATTCTGAGAGTTGAAAGACAAAAGTCAAATCCCAGCCCCTTTGCATATGACATTCATTCTTGGCCACCCCATCTCTAAAAGGGCAACCCAGAAGTAGTACATTGATGCAGGATGAGATCCCTGAAGAGGCAAAATTACAGAGCTCTAGAGATGAAAAAATAATGGACACTAGCTTCACTGATTTCAGTCCTTTTCTTCACAATACCATCAGTGCCATGGATTCAACCCTCCAAGCCTCTAAGGTTATGTCTGCGGTGGATTTTTTTATATCCGATAGCTAACATAAAATGCTAGTGGAGACAACAGGTTGATCTCACCACCAAAAGAGAACTATTATCTTCAGTATAAAGCGTGCTTATGACACTATATGATCCATAAAGTTCTGTAGTGCTCACTTCTATAGAGAAGATTTACCTGACATTTTCTATCTCCCTACCAAGCAATGCCACTAAATATTAGCAATCCCTTGTCTGAAAAAAACCCAAAATATTAATTTGAAATAGTTTAAGTATGAGGTAAAAAAACTCAAACTTACATTATTTTTGCTTTTGTAGAGTTTATAAACTTCTTGATTCTATTCCAAATGGCAGGCGAGGGCCAGCACCTCAGAATTAGAAATCCACTAAAATAATTGTAATGGAAGCACACAGACACGCTTACCAGTATATTCTTCTATCAGCCTTGAATTGTGGCAGAGAATCAAAATATCCATGGGCACTGTGAAAGGCGTCACGTTTATCATTTAAAAATAAATGTTAGTTGGAGATCTGTTAGTCTGAAAGCGACTATATTCATTTGATTAACTGTTGAATCGTAAATCTATAAATGCTGAGCGCCAACTTCCCTTCAGCTTGTAGGGGAGGAGATTTACTGCAAACAAAGCATTCACGCCTGTCAAGATGCACCACCAGGAGTCCTACTGAAGTCTATTGAGGCTACTCCTGGTAGTCAGCCCTATTCCAAGTATGTGTTTGCAGGATTGGTCCCTAAAAAGCTAGTTAGAAGTAACAAGAATGAGAGAGACAAGGTAATTTCTTCCCCTTATCCCATCATCTGGAGTTGGGTCGTCATACTAGCATCCACCATCTTCATCTGTGAGGCAAAACTAAGGTCCGCCTGCTTACCAAGGGTAAGGTAAGGTAAGACCCCTGGCATACTGAAGGGTGTCAATCGCTAACTGAATGATCATACAAAGCTTTTTTCTACCAATAGTGAAAACAGTTCCATTTACAACCTCAGCAGAGCCCACCAACTGAGAGGTCCATTTACTCCAGTCATTCACCGTCCTAGGTTACTGGTTCTAGTAAAGAACAAATACACAGTTTAGACTTCTATTTATTCACAAAGAGCTGTACGAGCCTCAGCAAATGATCGTATTTTAAATACAAATAAATATCACAGTAGCTTTCGAAAGGGAACACAACCGCAAGCCTGATTCAAATGTAGCTATTTCTAAATTCATATTCAAAATAGAATTGACCAGCTTGTTTTAAATAACGAGTCTAAATCCTCTGAGGACTGCAAGTGTGAGACCATATCACAGAAGGGTAAAAACCTAAAACAAAACAAAGATCCAGTCTGCACATTATTTTAGCAGACGGCATTGCCATTCATCGGGGTGCTAAACCTGAAAGGAGGCTCACTTTCTTCAGACACCTGGGTAACAAGAAAAGTTAGAAATCAAACAATCACTAAAGACCTACTTTTAAACAATGATCCATTTCAGGCTTTGCAAACAGTGCATCTCTCATACAAGTGAGAAACTATGGTCTAGATAGATAGTTTAGAGGCTTTAAGGACATTTTATACAGAACTGTAATTATAAATTGCATTGTAAAATAGGTGAACAGTTTTAAGCATACAAACCTTAGTTTGCCATAAAAATGAGAAACATTTGGTCTAGAAACCCTGGGCAGTTTAGAGATAATTATCTCTTGTTTGGAAATGTAATGGTTATCAGTCTGGGTAAACCATTCAGGCCTGACTGGCAAGGCAGAAAACTATATTATGGTTATAAGAACTTGCAGGGAGAGATTGGACACCGTGGCAAAACAGAAGTACATCTACTGTACCAGTGCATGAAGCTGTCTCCATCATAACTCCCACTTGTCACGCATATCCAACACTATATTGTGCACATAAAGGAACTAAAAGTTTGCAGTTTTATGGATCTTTTCTCAGATCTTTTGGTGTCGCAGAGAATGTTTAGGGAACAGGCTGCGCTGTGTGATGTTTTAAGTGAAATGCCAGTCCATTAGAGATAAATTAAACACTTTCTAAAGCAAAGATAATCCCGACAATACAGTAGCACCGCTATGCCACAGATCCCTGTCACTCACATTTTCCTAACAGTCATAACCAAGCATCTTTGCTAACCAATCAAAAAAAGGAATTGGCCTAGTTTGGGTGGATTTCTGAGGTAGTGTTTCTGACAGATATCTCTGGGGCAGCAACATTACAGTGTCACACTGTCACGTCTGGTTTATGGAGAATAATTTCTTCGGGGGATTACATTTATGCATGCTAGATATGCTACTGTAAAAACTTTAAACAGCATTGTCACACACAAAATTCTACTGTTTTGCATGAGATTTCCAGATACATATTTTAAGTGTTGCTATTTTAGAAGCAGAGTAAAATTCAATTATGTATAATAAATTAATAATTCCAATGCACTGAGAGAGAGACTTGGATTTCTACAACTGTTCTGAAATATTAATATTTAAAATGCTTTTGCTGTCCCATGGCTAGATCTGGCTTTAATTTAACAAATTGAGGTGCAAAACAGATTTGCTGCCTTGTGTATAAATATTGCATGTATATTTGCTAAAGACATTGAAAAACCCATTTAAAGTTAGTTGTATGGAAGATGAAAAGGACTTTTTATGGTAACTAGTGAATGTTTATCAAAATTCAGTGTTTTCCCTCTGCTTAAAAAATATTTAAACCAAAAATATTTAAACACTTCCTATGTTTGAAGGGGGAAAAAAAATGGTACTTTCTTAAATTTAACACTCAGAATTAAAATGGAAAATTCCTTGTTTTTGCTTTTCTATCTGCATACTGGCTAATGTTTCTGGTCTTACTAATGAAACCAGACTAGCAACATGGATTGTCTAAATGTTAGTCACAAGATTTGGATAGAACCTTATTTTTTCTGGACAGCATTCAATTCTGTGCATACACTGACAGTTATCAGAAAATGTAAAATGTTATGTTATAAAACACTGTAGCGTATACAGTGAGATTGGGAAGGACAGTGCCAGCTGAGCACAATCTACAAAGTACAAAAGCACTGGAGGATTTCAAAGGTGTATAAAACAGTCTTTCTTGCTACCATTATCCATTCATAATCATCATCTTCTAAGTTTCCAGGCCGTTCTGGAGTAAGGAGTAATCCTTTTTTTATCGGGTGGTTTGAAGTAGGAATAAGCTGGTGGTGCTGGATATTCCGCATCTGGATTCTCTGCCATCATTTTCAGCTTGGCTTCAATGGCTTTTATTTTTGCACTGACACTAGAAAGGGGAAAAAAAGTGGAAGAGATAAAGTCTAGTTTGTCTTTTACCAAAGACTGAACAATGTTCTCAAATAATTCAATATCTCTTGCATCAGAATATTCAGATGTGTCAGGAGTAGTTAGAAGGTGGCTAATGTTACTTTCAGAAAGGGGGTAAAGGTGGTAACCAAGAATCTACCAGCATAAGGATTGACGTACAATTGCATTTTGAATGCTTTGAGCGTTTTTGCTAGTGGAAGATCTGAACTGCAATACTGCAAACAAAATAAGGATCCCCCCCAGCAAACAGATGTTCTCTTGTTAGCTTTGAATCAGGAAAGCATGCCTAAAGTCTTCTCACTACATGCAAGTAATGCTACTTTACAACTGGTCTGAGCAAGTTGTGATACCCCCCTGGAGTCAGCCTCATACAAAGCCACTGGAAGTCGCAGGGAAAAATGCAAGTCAGGCACTTCCTTCAACCTCAGAGTCAATGGAATTTTCCAGTCCTGGGTTCCAGCACAACTGTGCTGCCATTAATATGGAGAGACTGTTTTTCCAGCTTTGTCAGAGCTCCTTGCAAAGGAAGAAAATGCCTCTGCCCCATCCCAAACTCCCAGAGCCCTCTGGCACCAACACCCTCCTACTAGGTAGGGCCAGGACAGTATCCCTTCCTCAGCTCTCGTCAATGCAGCTCCTCAATCAGAGCACTGGGTGTTTACTACAACTCCTACGTTCAGCCAGTGAAAACAGCCCCACATGACAGTGACCAGCAGAAAATGGCTAGTACTAGTGCAAATTTCTATAAATTTCAGCCTAGTTTTCTTTATTTACTGGCAATCCAGTTATACCCAGTCCTAATCCCCATATAATGCTTCATTTATAGAGTGCAGAATAATTATAAACATTTATATAAAACATTTAATTCAAGGGTCACAAAGTGCTTTAAAAATATTAAAGCTCACAGCTTCCCTGTGTAATAGGTAAACAGTAGTTTCAATTATATGGTTTCTCTTAGTGGACTATAGAGTGACCGCTTTTCTCACTTCTTTATATGGAGTCTTTTCTCTTGAAGCTGCTCTTTTAGATCCAATCTTTTGCAACCATGATTCAGAACTGTTATCTGATGAACAGAGCATAAAGTTATCTGCCTGTTTATTCCTTTGGAGATGTTTAACTTGTAAATCATCAAGGAAACTCATCTTAAGAGATCAGGCTAAATCAAAATTAAGTAAGGAAGCATCTAGGTGTGTAGTTTTCCCATTGGACTACACGCCTAGATGCGTAACAAAGGGAAGTTCAATGGGATTAACTCTCTTTCCTGACTTCCAATCAAGAAAAACATGCACAAGTCTAAAAGGACAAGCTCTATACTGAGGACAAAACAGACAGGTGGGGAATTCAAAGATCCGTAACAGCTCCCCTCCCGCCCCCAATACTTTCTGGCACTGAATTTGATGCGCAGTCCTCTACTCCTGCAGGTCTCTCTCACTGCATTTCTCTTCAAGACCAGGGCTCTATCATAACGAGAAGTGTTCAGTATTTTTCTATTCCAGCATTTTCGCTTTCATTTTGGAGATGACAGGGAAACTGAAACATGTTTTTCTCATCTAGAATGTTCTTCTAGAGTCATAAGTGAGAGAGGCTGGAACAGTTTCTAGGGCAGCTGAAATTTCAGTATTCAGAATATTGCATGGTGCACACTCTAATAAAACAGTGTTCCTATTGTGGCTACCAGGAACTGAGAGAGACAAATGGCTATTACTGAAATACATCTGAAAAATGTGGGCATCTTTGGCCAGGTGTGGTCATGTGACTGTGATGCATTACTTTTTTTAAGTGTATCGGGTTTCATGTATCAATAAAGAGAAAAGTTAAGGTCAAAATTGCTCTGCATCAGATCAGTTATTTTGCAGCTTGATCCGCATTCAATAAGTTACAGTAGTTATAGTAACTGTTTTAGTTAGGATCCAGAAAACAAAACACAAACAAAAAACCTCAATTATGGGCCCATTTCTGCTTCCACTGAAGTCAAAGGGAGTTTTGCCCCTGGGCTGATTTGGCCACATTTTAATTATGTAGGTTCCTACCTTAGGTGAGACTGGGTTGGCTCAGTGCTGGAAGACGGTTCAAGACTGATTGGAAGAATTTTTTCATTTTTATTATGATCATATCTCTGCGGGTGAGAAAAGAGACTTTTAGTAATGATACTGCTAAGTGAACCTGGATTGAAGACAAAGGCTCAGAAACACCAGGTTTGCCAACGGACACACTTCCAGTCTGGATTAATCTCACTTTATGTTCTGCTGGCAGAGTCTGTACAACTTTTACCAAATAGCCTTTAGGTTAAGCCACACAGTAAAATGTAATGGTCCTAACGAATGTATTTGTTTTATTTGAAAATGCTTCTGTTTGGCATTTACATATAGCTAAGATGCTGTATGATTATCATGTGCACTTGATTTTGGATCATTAAGGCTTATCCTACCACCATTTAACATGCTTAGAGTTGCTTCTTATGAGCATGGTGTGTGGTGGTGGGGAAATATCTGAAGTGCGGCATGTAACAAATAGAGCCATTGGCTCAAGGCAGGGGTTCCCAAACTTGGTTTGCGGCTTATTCAGGGTAAGCCCCTGGCAGGCTGCGAGACGCTTTGTTTACCTGAGCGTCCGCAGGTACGGCTGCTTGCAGCTCCCAGTGGCCGTGGTTCACGGTTCCCGGCCAATGGGAGCTGTGGGAAGTGGCGCGGACCGGGCCACCGCTTCCCAGAGCTTCCATTGGCTGGGAACGGTGAACTGCGGCCCCCGGGAGCTGCGAGCGGCCGTACCTGCAGACGTTCAGGTAAACAAAGCATCTCACGGCCTGCCAGGGGCTTACCCTGAACCAATTTTGGGAACTCCTGGTCCAAGGTAAGCCTACCATAGGGTACTAATAGATATGACCTTTGTAGAAGCACAGCGTAGAACTAGAAGGGAACACAGAACACTTGTTTCCTGTACGAATGCAGTCATATGGAATTCCCCTGTGGAAAAGTAACGCATTCAACAACAGTTCAGAACCAGCCCCCTTCAGCAGAAGGCAGTTTGTGAGCCTCTCTTTTCTGACAGCAATGGGCCTCCTGAAATATTTTCAATGTGTTCTGCTTCCGTCTTTCGCTTGGCACAAATTCAGGTTTGTTTTTCTGTAGAACTGCTCAAAACGACGGCATCTAGTAAGGTTTTTTTCTTTTTAAAGCCTTGGCTGTTCATCCTAAAACTAAGCAGCGTGGTGCTGGTATTATCTAAAATAAACACTTGTCACAATAGGCAAAAGCCTCCTGCAGTTAAATCTTTCCATTCAGAGAATTGCAAATGCTGTTGCAAACTGAACTAAGGTATTTTGCACATTATTTGCGATACTCCCACACTGCTTGTGCATTAGGTTTTTCTGCAGAATTCCTCTCTAAGCAAACATTTGCTGTATTGACAAATTCCATTTATGGTCTGACCATTTTTCATGTCTTCTGACAGTGGCCAATGCCAGGTGCTTCAGAGGGAATGAACAGAACATGGCAATTATTGAGAGATCCATCCCTTGTCATCCACTCCCAGCTTCTGGCCATCAGAGGGTAGGCCATGGTTCTCATCCTGCGGGCCACTTGCGGGCCAATCAGTACAGAGCTGCGGCCCATGTGACATCCTCGGGACCATACAGGTAGTATTGGATGTGGCAATGGTAAATAGGTTGAAAACCACTGGGCTAGAGACACCCAAAGCATGGGGTTACATCCCTGGCCATCTTGGCTAATAACCATTGGTGGACCTATCCTTCATGAACTTATCTAATTCACTTTTGAACCCAGTTATACTTTTGGCCTTCACAGCATCCCCTAACAAAGAGTTCCACAGGTTGGTTGCGCATAATGTGAAGAACTTCCTTTGGTTTGTTTTAACCTGCTATTAATTTAATTGGGTAACCCCTGGTTCTGGTGTTATGTGAAGGGGTAAATGACACTTCCTGATTCACTTTCCCCAGACCATCCATGATTTTAATAGACCTCTATCATATCCCTCCTTAGTCATCTCTTTTCCAAGCTGAAAAGTCCCAGTCTTTTTAATCTCTCCTCATGTGGAAGTTGCTCCATACCCTTCATAACTTTTGTTGCCCTTTTCTGTACCTTTTCCAATTCTAATATATCTTTTTTGAGATGGGACGACCAGAACTGCATCCAGTATTCAAGGTGCGGGCGTACCATGGATTTATAGTGTGGCATTTACCGTCTTCTTGTATAGAGGCGCCGACTTCCCCAATTCCTGGGGGATGCTAGACCCCCACTCTGCCCCAGGCCCTCCCCCCACTCCACTCCTTCCCCCAAACTCCCACTCACTCCCCACCCTGTTCGCCCCCCCACCTCTTCCTGCCACCACTCCTCCCCCTTCACCCAGTGCTTCCTGAATGCTGCTGAACAGCTGGTCCATGACAGGCAGGAGGTGATGGGAGGAAGGGAGAGGGGCTGATCAGCGGGGCCGCCAGCAGGAGGGCTGGTGGGGGGAGGAGTTGATCCGCGGGGCTGCTGGATCAACTATTTTTCCCCCCAGGGGTGCTCCAGCCCCGGAGCATCCACAGAATGGTTCCTAATATTCTGTTCACTTTTTTGACTGTTGCTGCACATTGAGCAGATGTTTTCAGAGATCAACTATGACTCCAAGATCTCTTTCTTGAGTGATCTCCTTCAAGAGCTCTTGCTAATTTAGATCCCATCATTTTGTATCTATCGTGGGGATTACATTTTCCAATGTGCCTTACTTTGCATCTATCAGCACGGATCAAACTTTGCAAGTAGTTCTTACTACAGTGCCTCTCAGAGCAAAACCAACATGTGTCAAAATGAAAGGTAAAGGTGATTTGTTTTTAATAAGAAATGTGTTGCTTTATAAATCAGAAGTAAAAGAATCTACCACCTGCAGGGCTTTAGGAAGCAGAACAGAAAGACTAGGAAATGCGGAATCAGTGACATACCCTGTCAAAAAACAGTACTGGGGAAGGAGTGATCGATATCCTCAGCCTCAGGACATAAGCCCACCACTAGCTGATCTCTTGTGGGCAAGTTATTATGGAGATTCTAAGACCTTCTAAAGTACTTGGCGAGATTGTAGACAGGACGCTGGCTTTGATGGATCACCGGTGTATTCCTGTGTGCCAGTTCCCATGTTCCTAAATTTTACTGGGATTATATCAATACAATTGATAAAAATCTGATCCTTAATATTTAGCACGTACAACTGATTGTGACAAAAGACAAGCAGTCTGCAGAAAACATTCATACACAATTTCTAAAGGGTCAAAATATTGAAGGAATAAGATGGGCAGCAACATTCGTATACCAGGATACGAACAAAGTAAAAGCTGAAAATAAGATCACACAAGAAGCTTACACAAGTTCTGAATGCTGAAGTGAAAAGTTAAGAGTACAGAGAAGGACAATTATGCAACTCGCCCTGCTTTTGATCTAGCACAGAGAGAAGATTTTTGTTTCAAATTATGCCTCCTCATAAGGCCGTTGAGGTTTGCAGTCAAATGCTTACCTTTACCTGCGCGTGTGCCCATCGCACCACCAGCTTCTTGGAGAGGGCGAGCTTACCATTGAGACACTGGATTGCTTGTTCTGCTTCCTGCGCCGGAAGACAGATCAGAAAAGTCAGTTGGTTTATTTATTATCAAAACCCGTCCAAGGCCCCTTTCTTCCATGTACGAGGCTGATGTTCAGGGACCGCTGACAAACATCATACAAACAATCTATGCTAGTGTTCAGTTAGTGCTTCTGGGAATCCCAAACACCCATGCAAGCTACAATGCCCTCAAAGCATTTCAGAGATTACTCACAAGGAAAACTCCTTTACTCAGATCAAAACAAAAGCATCACAGAAACTTCCAATGAGCCTGATGTAAGGAACATTGGAACCGTGTTTCAAGGTTTAAAATTGCTCTGTTTCCTATGGGAAACACCTGCAATTCACTATTTGTATTTCGCTCAGTATTGCTCGCCTAAACTACTGACTTTACACCTGGACTCTGTTCAGTATCAGCATTAGAAGGATTTGAGAATGAGACAAAGAGATAGAATATGAAGGACAACCACAGACCACACAATCCATCACGGATTTCCTGAATCCTTCATATTAACCGGCTGATCCAGACCCGACCCTACTGGACCCTGCTATTTCTTCCTATCCAGCTTATTTGTCTGTAGCTACCTCTGAAAAATGAGCTTCAAAAGGTTCAATTCAAGTCATCCTTGCTTGCTAAAAATGGCAGAGGATGGGGGTGGGGGGAAGACGATAGTCATCAGTATGTTGTTTGCTTTAACTTTGAGTTAATTTCTTGCTCATTACTTTAAAAAGCATGAAAGTTAGAATTACAACAGCATCTTTCACTTCTTCTGCTGCCTCAAAGTGCTTCTATGCAGTGATCCCGCTGTTAGCAACCTTCATTGCAGTATTATTTTCCCCAGTTCCTCCCTTCCATGCATCAGTGCTCCAATGTGACTTCCTGAGCCACAAGGGAGTGATATTGAGCTGTATGTTGTGGCTTTACCCCACCTCCTTATTGGTGATACAGCAACAAAGGAGGAAGGCTGCACCAAACAAACACACTTTACTTGTGCAGCTCACAGCGAGACCCAATCCTAGTTGAACTGTGACAACGTTTGTGACTATGATACTACAGGTAACTGAAATTTCAACCTATGCTTTATAATGCAAGATAAACCCCACAGAGATCAGAAGGGAGTACACACTCCCAACAGGTGCACAGCATTACACAGGTGGAGAATTGTACGAGGGCGGGGGTTTGTGAAGCATCAGGGGCTGGAAGAGTAAAATATAGGGAGGAAACAGCAGCAGTAGTCCTACGTTTAGTATGCTACACAATTTGAAACAAAGAATTTATATGGGTTATCAACAAGCACCGTAGTACCTTGTTGGGGGAGGGATAGCTCGGTGGTTTGAGCATTGGCCTGCTAAACCCAGGGTTGTGAGTTCAATCCTTGAGGGGGCCACTTGGGGAACTGGGGCAAAATCAGTACTTGGTCCTGCTAGTGAAGGCAGGGGGCTGGACTCGATGACCTTTCAAGGTCCCTTCCAGTTCTAGGAGATGGGATATCTCCATTAATTTATTATTATTATTATTATTATTACCCTACTAGACTACTATCCAATAAATCTAATGGCTTGCCCATTAGAGTTAGTGTCAAAAAGCTTTAATAAAACAGCCCCAGAGAGGTGGTGGGGGAACCATCACTGTTACTTCTAGGCACTGCACCATATGGGTGGGGTGGGTATGCAGAGGAGTTTATGTATTGCAAGGCACTTGGGCACCTCCTTTTTCCCTTCATTATTGTCTTCCATCTCATCTTTCAGTTGATGTAGTTAATTTAGACAGTAAAGGTAATCAGCCAGTCACAAGGATCAAATGTTAAGAGAAAAAAAGCCAACATACCTGCTTGGTTTCAAAATTCACAAAACAGTATCCTCTGGGCTGCCCCTCCAATGCACCTGACTTATGGAACAGAAAGTCAAATTGCTTTACTTTGCCAAATTTCTGAAGGAGTTTGAGGAGATGGTATCTGAAAAGAACAAACAACACAGACATTTATAGGCAACCTTGAACAGGAGGTTACAACAAGGAAATTTAAAAAGCGTGAAGAAGTCATCACATATAATTCAGTGACTTAAATCCTGTCTCATGTGTGTTCTCTTAAGAGTATGCACCCACTTCCATATATTTGCCAACCAGTCTAGTATACAACATCCCTCTGATAGTCATATCTCAGAGGTACCCAATGTCATCAGTGACTGTTTTGTTAACTACGGCACAAAAGCCTTAGAACTCAATCCATCCCCAGCGGTGCCATCTGAAGGGTTTGCAATCTGGGCTAAGTTGTGAGTCAGTCCCATTTGCCTGACACCCAAATCAGAGAATCAGCAACATACTGGAGGACAAAACTCCATACAGTGACTGAGAAGTGACAAAAGACCAGATAGAAGCTGGTCAAATTTCGCTTTTATGTCAGCCCAGTGAGACCTAGTGATACGTTTCTGGTTGAGGCATATAACCATTGACATGTGCTAACCATTTAATTTTAACTATGGACATGAAGGTTACAGGCACGTTGATTTAACATTATCTTGTACTATTAAATGTGTTTTGTTAAGCAAAGTATAAAAACCAGCCACACAACTGCACATACGGCTAAGATTTTGCACTTGATTTGTCTGCTTTGCAGGCTAGTGCACTAGACACACAAAATAAGGACTAATATTGTTGGTTGAGTTAAAGCTATTTCTGCAAGTTCTCTGAACTTTTGTTGTTTCCTTCCACCACAGTCTCTGGATGATGGCAGCTGATTTGAGAAGAAAATAACTGGACCACACTTCACCTGGCTAGACGTCTTCCTCCATAACAGGAAGTATTACCTAGGAGTTACAGCAGGGAACTGAATCAGGACTCTTGGGAGCCAGTGCCAGGTCTAACAGTGACTTGCTGTACAGGATTAGCAAGTCACCTGACCTCTCTGTGCCTGTTTCCCACTATGTTAAATGGGGAAAATAGTTGCCTCTCTACTGCACACTTAATGTTTGCAAAACACTGAGATTCTTGAATGTAAGTAAAAAAATAAATAAAAACCAGCATATGCACAAACTCAGTGGTTGACCCACAACTGTCAGCGTGTCAAGGACCTTCAGCAAGACACATGAATCACAAGAGCGCACAGACATTTTCCCTAATTAAAGCCTGTTTCAAACATCTTTTCAGACTACAGGCAAGAAAGTTCCAGGAATCTGAGTAAGCTTCCAGGACTGGACAAAGTGGACATGCAGGATGTGTGGTCTTAGAGCAGGGGTTCTCAAACAAGGTTATTACATGGGAGTCGCGAGCGGTCAGCCTCCACCCCCAAGCCCCGCTTTGCCTCCAGCATTTATAGTAGTGTTAAATACAAAAAAAGTGTTTGTAATTTATAAGGCGGGGTCGCACTCACAGGTTTGCTGTGTGAAAGGGGTCACCAGTACAAAAGTTTGACAAACACTGTGTTAGAGGGTGATGGTGCAGCAAATCTTCAGGCCAGTGGTGGATGTGCAAGTTGTTTCAGATTGGATTAAGCAGATTTTATTTGATTGCACAGATGAAATACTGATGTGATATTTCCTACACTATGTTCTTCCAAAAGACCTGTAAACACTCAATCGCTGCTTAGGGGAATATGAACATAATAGACATCAGAAAAGATATTGAAAAAGTCTAAGCAAAAATGGAGGAATTAACAAGATGCTGGCAAACTTCACCACTCCCTCCCTTCCTGTTGCATCCAAGGCTATCCAACCAACAAATCCAGACACAATTTAACATCCATTTCTAGGATGTGGACTCCAGAGGTGCTAAATTCCTCAAGATATGGAGACCATTCCTTGTTGGGTCCTCCAGACCCAGAAAACATTTTGAAATTCCAGGGCCTTTTGAAAGCCATTTTCACGTAATTAGGTAATGTTTTATTAACTATTTTTAGGAGTATGAAAATAGAGCCCTGACCAAACTGTTCTTTCCCCAAATATTGTTTCAAAGTAGAAGGAAACAATGTTTCTGACCATATTTTGTTCAGAAACAAAAACACCCCTAACTTATATAGCTACCTTGCCAAAGGGAACAGAGTTTGTTTTTCTTGTTGGAGCCCACACATCCAAATAGTGACTATTTATTTTTACTTTCTTGGCAGCAGAGTGGTAGTTTGTAACTGTCCTAAAAATACAATAATCTGGAAGATATCTCCAGCAGATTATATTTAGGTCACATTTGACACAAAGACCCTTTATCATCAAGCCACAATTAGCCAAATTTCTACAAATGCTGGCTAAATCTATTCTAGATGAACTAACCAGAATTGCAGGCTTGTATGAGTAAAAAATGGCAGGCTCTGTAGATGCCTTTTAGCTATTGATACTTTTAGATCATTAATAATAATCAAAAGTTTAGCCAATGGGGTTTACAAGTAAAATGAAATTTAGAAGTGAAGGAAGACCTGGCAAGGAAGAATGTAGTCTGAAAAAAAGTGGTCTGTTGTAAAAACTCCATGCTTGAAAACTTTATTAGACCAATCACTTGGGCTACATGGACTTTGAGCTAGGCACACAGATGTGGCCCCCTCAGATTGCTGCAGCCAACCTCAATTTCCACTTCCTGTCATCTGATGTAAATGTGAGACAAACCAGCAGCTCTCCCATTTCCTTTTCCTTTGGCCTTCCTCCTGGCACCCTGAGCGCTATTCAAACACACTCAAGGCTTCCTCTGAACAATGCTATCCCAAGGATACTGAAAAGGTACCGGGCCACATGCTAAATCTATTATTACTGGGAATTTTCCCCCATAGGGAGCCAGTAAATGTCTGTAACAACAACTTATGTACACATTGTTTTCTAGGTAAAACTCATCAGGTTGGAATCTTAGACAAGTAGCTGCACAGTGGAGGAAGGAGAAAAACATACTTTAGAAGCTTACACACAGAGCCATTCGATGGCCACTAAGAAAATGGAAGTCATGTGTGTGTAAGTCTGTAACAAAGGGTAACATTGTAAATACAATATTTGCCTTTCCACAATATTCTTCAAGTAATAACCTCAGAATGCTTTGCAGACAATAAGTCTCAACTGCTGTAAGGAAGGCAACTGTTACACCCATTTTACAGATGAGTAAACTAAGGCACAGCAAGATGAAGTATCACATCACAGCAGGTTAGTGGCAGAGAGCAGAATCCAGATGTCTTAACACCCAGGACTTCACTTTAACTCCTAGAATAAAAGTTCCCAAACTGCAGTTTGTTAACAATGGGTGGTCTCCAGAAGACTTGCTGATAGTCATAGACAGACGTCTGGTCACATGACAGGATGGAGGAAAAAATAGGATTTAAAAAAAAAAATCAGATTTGTTTTAAATTAAATACTTTTTCTTTTAAAAATAAACTAATTTAAAATTAATGTTGAAGTTATGACAGCCTGTATTAAAGGCCTAAATTTACTATAATCTATTAAAATCATTTAAATAAAAATAATGTTCAAGCAGTACATTTGTTGCCAAAGTTTAAAGAAAGTCAAATCACTGAACTGTTGGAAGTCACTGGCTAAGCACCTACAACCAGAGTTTGTTGAAGTGCTAAACTTGCTTTTGACAGCAGTATATTCATCTGCAGGTGCAGAATATTTGTTTAATTTCAGTTTATTTTACTAGTTCACTTCAATGACTAGGCCATTTAAAGTTGAGAAACTGATTGTGAGCTGAAAAAGCAGGAAAGCTGGTTTTCCTCTTCCACTCTATGAATAAAAATAAGGTGAGAGGATGAGAGCTACTAGTTCTATCGTCTAGACATGGTGACTAGAAACAATCAGTTCAGTTCATTAATTACAGATTCTTCCTTTGCTTAATAAATCAATTAGTTTTTAAAACAAAACATGTTTTGATGATTTTTTTCTTATGTATGCATCAAAATTGAGATAGCATTTTAAAATGATATTTTTTAGTTAAAACTCTTTTAGTTCATTTTAACTGAATTCCAATTTCCATCCAAATATAGCTTGATACAAATCATACGTAAAAAAATCATACTCTAGTAAATACAAAATATGTCATTCTCCTTTTTTAACAAAAGTTGTGGAGAATTCAGAATCTGAATAAATGCATGTGAAAATATATAATTGCTTAAATAAACGTGGATAGTTATAGTGTATCCTCCTGGTTAGCAAACAGAATCACCAAATTTGGCATAAAGACTACATTTAACTGCAAGTCAACATGATTTCATGGTTACCAACCAGTCAGAATCAACCTCCTTTAGGAACACTCAACCCACTCTACCACATGATGCTGGTTTACCCTCTTTCCAGCTGCTACGCTGCATTAGACACTTTCCTAATACTATTTTTTCATGTAAACAATTGCTGTAGTTGCCACTGAGATATTATGAAGGAGAGGTTGTGCAAGTATGACTGGGAGAGGATATGTCCATGGGAATCTCACGATTAAGATGCAGTACAGACCATGAAAAAAAGAGAAATTCTGTGCGAGTCCCCTAATAGAATCATGGCCATGGTATTTGCCATGCGATTCATTTTTGCCTGGGCAATAGTCTCCTGAACTCCACATACTGGTGATTAGTAATCTGTGGGAAGCAACACTCCCTATGCTTAATTTACAACTTTTTAATATTCATAATTGTACTGAGATTTGTGCTCAAACATACATATTTTCTACTGCCTTTACAGCACCCAATTTGTGGCTATGGGTTGCTCTTTAAAGGGCTTCATGACTGTAAGTACTCAGTGTTGGGACCTCCATTTAAATAAATACATTTAAAGCCAGTTCTTGAGGAATAACACCCGCTATTGGCATCAAGATGGTTTTACTCAATTTACAAAAAGATGCAACATACAAATTCCAGTGGGCAATTCCCTGAAAAAACAGGGATCGGCTGCAAACAAGGAATGACATTTAGTTTTTACATGTACTTGTCCTCCTGATTGGCAACACGACCAGGATCCCTATGAAGGGCAAGTAAAAGCACATGTCAGACTGTGAAGAGATCTTTTCTTATATGTAAACTTTTACTGACGTGACATGAAAGATTTAGTTTCTTTACTCAGCACTGATAGTTCAAAGTGAAAAGGGCGCTGCACAGAAGTAAATTGAAAGGTTTTTTTAATCCCTGTAAAGGATTTTGTCCTCTGCTGAAATGATTTTTAACTGTACAGTATTACTCAGCAAAAGACTAGCAATCCCTGTGTTTCCTACAGCAACAGTACCCTGGGTTACAAGAGGAACTACAGTACTTCTTTCACTGCTAGTGAAAATAGAATACTCCCACAAAACTGTGACTCAGACCTTTGTTACGCGAACACTAGAATACCCATAGGTCTTAACCCAGAATTATAAAACTTTACACAAATACAGTTCATTTAAAACCAGATGTTGCCAATAATGTACAATTTTTTTTAGTGACTATTTTAGTGCTGGGAAAAAAACTCCTCAGCACAGGAGGAGTAGCTGTGCAAGAGTCACCCACAACTACTCACCAATATGTTTCAATTCTGTTATAGAGGGCCCACCTCCGAGGGTGCAAGTGGAATTCAGCCCTCTGCCTCAGCTGAGACTACCAACAAGTGGACCAATTAATGCAAAAGTAACAGTGCTCTTTTTTTTTTTTTTAAATGAACATCTGATCAGCAGAAGGAAGTGGTCTGAGACACACCAAACTAATTTCACACAGGTCACCTAAGAGCTGCCAGATGGTAACAACGTTCAGCCATTATTGATCTGGGCTGGATTTGAAGTGATGATCTACAGTAAGAGGCTCTAACAAAAGGTCTTAAAACAAGATGTAAGAACATCGCAGGAAGGAATGCCAGAGGAAGTTATACAGCCAATCTATTTAACAAGCATATTATACTCCTTCCCTCACACTGACCCTGCATCCTAAATCCCCAAGGACTTCACAAACAAATATTTCCAAGGGGCCATATATCTAATCATATCATCTTGTGCAATTACTGAATGCAGACAAACCAAAGCAAAACAAATGTGGGGCAAAAAATGGTAATTAATGCAAAAGAGGTGGCAGTAGCCCAGAGCTGAACGACTGAAGAGGACATTACATTAATGATGGACTCCACTTAGAGACACGATTAGAACACTGCTCCCTTAAAAGGAACTGCACTTAGAACAAAAACGTAGCACTTGCAAAAACATAAGGAGCAGAACAAAAATTGGTTCCATGACTGACACACATAAAATAGTCTAGGAAAAAAAACCTATTTTCTTGAAGTGTGTAAACCCTTGATTGTTCTATAAAAACTCCTAAGATTTTTAGTGAACCACACAACTAGAGTCTAATATTTTTACAGCAATCCACCTACCTCCCTGAGATTTTAACCGTACACTTCAAATGTTCAGATATGTGACCACAACATTTAATTTGCATTTAATCATTCCAAGGCCATGGAAATGTGATGCTTACACATTTATTGTAGACAGAAAATCTTGAGATTAGGGTCATGTTATATTCTGTATAGCAGATGATCAGTTACTATGTTAGTTAATTCCCTGTTTAGTCCACACCCAACTGCTGACAAGGACAAGATAGCAAAATAACCACCTCCTGCAAAGTGTCCCAACAAGTCTAAAGTTCCTGAACACATTTTTAGAAAAATAAAAGGATTCTTTTCATCTCCAGATTTCCCATCTCAGAAGTGGCTCTGGGAAACTTCACATCAAATGCACTGACAGTGTGGTTACATGAACTCTCTCACAGGACAACCGTGCAGCAGGAGCTGTACTCTATATCTGCTGTCCACCCCTGGAGCCCTTTCTTACTATTTCACGCCTCTCCCTAGGAAGTACTGAATCATGGTGGTACCCAAGTACTACCCTGGCACCCAGTGAGATCCAAATGAAAACAAGTCAGCAATTCAGGCTAAGCACACTGTTGCACTAACTCAATGGTTTTCATCCTGGGGTCTGCAGACCATGTCTATGATTTCCAAAGGGAAATCACCTTCACTTGAAACTTTTTGGGGGTCCGCAAATGAAAAAGGTTGAAAACCATTGCTTTAACTCATTAATATTATCTTCTAGATCACTTATGGTATCGAAACAGAAAATAGAGAAGGGCGCTATTAAACTATTTAAGATACCATCCTGATGGGATGTCATAAATGTCAACTTTTTAGTATCCTTCTCTTCCATAAAAGGGCCAGGATGACTTATCCACTGTACATTTGTAAATCTTCAATGTTGTTTTCAGATATCTCAGTTACTTCTTTAATGTCACTTGGAACTACTTTTAACACTTCAGTATACAGTGGGTAGTGCTGGGTAAAAACAACTGGGAGTCAGATCGATACCAGCCAGCCCTTTCACTGGATGGTCTGTCTCTGATTTGCATTAGGTCACTAGATACTATCCAGCACTCTTGGTTTACCGCATCCCAAGGGAAGCGGAATGAGCACTTGTTTGGGGGCAATTAAATTGGGACTGGGCAAAGCATACAAAACTGCCAAACTCTGATGGCAAGAAAAGTCTGACTTCATCTGTTAGGTGCTTTAGAGCTGGTTTCTAAAGTATCCTTAAGCAAGTCTTCAGCAGCAGCTGGAAACTTCTAATCTAACTTTTAGCAGTATGGTGGGAATCGAGGAAAGAATCGAGGGTCAGGAAACAGGCAATGTTTTAAGCACAGTATATTCACTTCTTTATCCACGAACTCTTTGCGAAGGTGCCACACAAGGCTCTGAAGGATGAACAGCTCCTAAATATTCCAGATACCCCCAGAAATAATTCATCTGCCAGACGTTATTGAATGCGGCTGATTGTAACGGATAGCAGAGGAACAGGTGCAGCAGCAGACAGAGCCGAGAACTCCAAAAGCCAACAAATTAAGACTTAAAATGCCCCCGGGTTATGGGCGCTGTGATGTGTGGACGTGAAAGCAGTTCAGACTCACTCCGTTATCTTCGGGTCCAAGTTCCCGATCCACAGCCGATGGCCCTCCTGCAGAGAGCCCTCGGACAGGATGGACGCGTTCTCCAAAGGCAGGGTTTTGATTTCCGCCGCCATCAATCTCTGCAGACGAGAAGTGAAAGACGGACCCACTCCGTGACTGCTGAGACAGCCCGGGGGGCAGGAACGCCGCTCCCGGGGGGGGGGCCGGTGACCCACCCAGAGACAGACCCGGACTCGTAGGGGGCGCGGGGGGCGATGGG
>NC_048314.1:22344509-22405609 GCF_013100865.1 Trachemys scripta elegans
ACATGAGGCGGGGGGGGGGGCAGCAGGGGGCTGTTGCTATGGTAAGGCCGGGGGTGACACGGGCAGGCCTGGCAGGAGTAGGCCGGGCCGGGGTCACAGGGCGGGGGGGATAGGATAGGCCAGGCCGCAGGCCGCACTCACCATGGGTCCGGCACTCCGGACCGGCGCAGCCAGTGGCGGCGGCCTCCACTCACGTAGGCCCCGCCCCCTCCCCTAGGGTGGTGACACGCCACGCAAACGTCTGACGCAAGGACGTGTCGCAGGTGGGTGACGTTGGCGCAGCGTGCGGTGCGGTGCGGTGCGCCCCTTCGCGGGGCTGAGCGGCGAGTGGGAGCGCGGGGCCCAACTACGGGAACCGGGAGAGCGAGCAACGGCAACCAGAGCAGTGGGCGGGGCTTCAGGTCCGGAGTGGGGGAGGGACTGTGTTGGCCTCGTGAGTGCCAGGGCACCTGGGGGCGGGGCTCGGGAGCAGTGGGTGGAGCTGTGGGGCAGAGCTCCGGGGTAGGGGGTGGGGCTAGGGATAAGAGGCGGGGCTGGTAGTGGGTGGGGCTATGGAGCACGGGGCAGAGCTCCAGTAGCAGGGGGCGGGGCAAGAGGCGGGGCTTGGGGAGCAGGGGCGGGGCATGGTTAAGTGGTGGGCAGGGGAGGTGCTTGGCCTAGGTTTCTGACATAGGGCTTCATAAGGGGTGTGTAAGGGTCATGGAGGTGGGGGAGTCTGTTGTGCTTGAGGTGCCTAGGGTGATCTGTAAAACCCAGCCCCTGGGAACCTGTGGCTGGTAAAGATCCCAAGGCATTGATATCATCGTGTGAACTCCTCCCCAGAGCCCAAAACAGGAAACTATCTTCTGCCTCCCTAATTTCCTATTGCTGTTTTTAGCTGGGTGTGGTATTCCTCACTTCCTGTCCTAAACCGCAGGGCAGCATTGCTGTGTGGTTACTAACCTGCCACCACATCCTACTCTGTCTTTCCGTCTTCAGTGTTGCCAGTTCTCACAATTGTTCGGTTTTGCAATAGGTGTTATTTTTACATAAGTCTCAGCTCCTGGATTCGTGTGAATACAGGAGAATCCCAACTGTCATTTAATTTTTTTTAAAAAGGATCATGGCCCTCCTGGTTGCAGAAAAATGCTTGAAAATTTGACCTATCTGTACCCTAGAGGTTCAAAAGCAAGGCGGCAAATAAAAGGAACCCCACATTTATTATTTATAAAAAAATCATATTTTTAAGACAATCTCATAATATTCAAATGCGTGGGGTTGGCAGTAGTGTATTATTATTATTCACTTGTTTTGTTGGAGCTCGGACAAATGGTCCCTGTTGTATTGTGTGCTGTAAAGACAAGACAACAAGTAACAGAGAAAACAGTCCTGCTCCCAGAGAACTTAGAATCCAAATGTCACAGAGGATGCAGAAGTTGGACAAAAGAAACATAAGAACAGCCATAGTGGGTCAGACCAATAGTCCACGTAGCCCAGTATCCTGTCTCTGACAGTGGCCAGTGCTAGAGTTTCAGGGAGAGTGTACAGAACAGGGCAATTATAGAGTGATCCACTCCCAGTTCCTGGCAGTCAGAGGTTTAGTGTTGCCCTGAGCCTGGGTTTGCATCCCTGACCAGCGTGGCTAATAGCCATTGATGGACCTACCCTCCGTGATTTATCTAATTTTTTTTTTAAACCCAGTTATACATTTGACCTTCACAACATCCCCTGGCAATGAGTTCCACAAGTTGGCTGTGTGTTATGTGAAGAAGTACTTCCTTTTGTTTGTTTTAAACCTGCCTAATATAAGGGGTGTGGGTGCGTGGGAGGATGAGGTAACAAAAGCAGTTTAATACTTGCCATTTGTCTAAGCAGTGCCAGATGGTCATGATTTGTACACTTTACAGCAGAGGTAGGGTTTATTTAAGGATTTTTAAAAGGCTAAGGAGGCCGCTTATAAGGGCTACATCACCTGAGTATCTGAGCATCTCAGAGGTGGCTGCATTTCAGTGGTGGGTGAAATGATTCCTGTGTATAGCAATAGGGGTGAATAAGATACCACTGCCCGTCATGTTGAACAATATTGTTTCTTTGCTCCACCATCTGTCTATATCCACCTGTTGTCTCATCTTATATTTAGATTGCAAACTCTTTGGGGGCAGGGTCTTGTTCTGTTTATACGGTGCCTAGCACAATAGGGTCCTGACCTAAGTGCTACTGCCATACAAATAATGAATAGTCATTATTTTAAAAACAGGAAGGAGACCGAGGGATTCTAGAGTCTCAAATTTTGTGCCACCGAATTTTGTGTTTAAATCTGTATTCAATTGACATACAAATAGAGCATCTTGTCAAAAATGTGGTTTCATACCTGCGTTTAGAGTTTCCTTCTTAACGCAGCCTCCACCTCTCCTTGGCAGATGTCGATATTAATGCTATACGAGTATATTGGATCCAGTCATCCTGCCATTGAAATCAGCAGCAAAACTGACTTGATTCATTAGGACCAGAAGCAGGCCTGTTGTCCTCTGATCATTATCATGGACTGACAGTTTGATACTAAACTTGAAACCATTTTTATACGATGATTGTGGAGGATTGTTCTTGTATCTCCTATTTTTCCTCTTTGCCAGGCGAATGAAAGAGTAGATGTATGCCATGGCCATGGCATTAAGGTGTCTCCGTCAGCTACCTCCCCTGCTTCATAATTCTCTCTCAGGACTAGTAAGGCCACCCCTGCAAGTACCTTTGAGGCATACAGCTCTGATGCTGAATGGCTGCAGGCAGTGTGTGGTCCACCAGACAATGCTGACCAGACATCTAGCTACCAAGAAAGCCAAAGGTAAAGAAAGAAGCCTTTTTACTAGAATTTGCCACTTCCTAATTATGTATCCCCTTCCACCTCGTTTTCTCTGGGAAGTACCTTTATTTTGGTAACCAGAACATTTTATTTTCTTCAAAACTCTCTAATATTTTTAGTCCTTGCACGGACTATTTGCACGAGTAAGGCCATTAATCCCTGATCCTGAAAGGAATCCCACAAGAGTCCACACCTGTAGAGATCTTTGCAGGATCAGGTCATTAATTAGCAATCTTCATGTTCCCCATTGGAATTAGTGTTACAAAACACACAGAGCATGATGTGCAAATACATTTCGGATCACAGGCTCATCATTTACCATCTTAAAAATATATTTCAATTTATGCTAATCCAGTTACTAATCTGAAATAGTTGCAATAGCACCGTTTTGTTTTCTAATGTGATTACTCAGTAAAAGACCATGGTATTGTCAGTGGTATAGAAATTAATTGTGTGTTAAATTTTCAGCTAAAAGTAAAGGGGAGACCCAAGCCAGAGTGAATATCAATGCTGCCTTAGTTGAAGATATTATCAGTCTAGGGGAGGTAAATGGTGAAATGCAGGCAGTGGTGGAAGTCCTTAAGGAAGAATTTGGGAAAAATCTCAATATAAGAACCTCACCAGGTCAGTAACTTGCTTGTATAATTCTTTACTGTATATAAATAAATCCGCTGAGCCTTTCCAGCCCAGATCTGTGTCTTTCATTTTCTGCAAGTTGATTTTCTTTTTATTGAGTTACTCACTGGGCACCCAATTACTGCAACCTTGAGATCCCCAACTAAAGACTTTCTTTACCCTGAGCTTGACCAGGAAGAATCCATTTTTGTTAATAACTTCCTGAAAATGGCTTTTGTAAGTGGGTGATGTCAAAAATGTCTAACTGAACTGTTTGCAGATGTGATGAAGAAGCAAGTTGTCAGCTAATGGTGCAGTAGGGCAGGAAAAATCCAATTGCCATTAAATTAGCCTTTTGGAAATTGCCATCAGGCTGGTGTCTGGCATATACAGACTTCTTCTGCAATGCATATTTGTGGTTAGTGACCTTTACAAACCCTATTCACTTAGTGAATTTTGTGTTCATAAAGAAACGTGAATATATTTGACCAAGCTACAGTTACTCTAGCACACTGAATACACACATTTGTAATGCGTATCCAGTTTCAGGGAGAAAACTTAACATTAAACAATGGCCAAATACGGATCATTCACCACCCCTAACTCAGTCTCTAATGGAGTTAGAATGTGCAGCTCAATTGCTTAACTATTTATTTTAACCTCAGTTATTTTTTTTTTAAATCATACTGATAAAGTGCCCCGTCTCCCTTGTGCTTTCTGGCCTGTTAACATTTTGCAGCAGAAACTACAAAGCAGATTAAGGGGATCTTAGAGTGAAATAAAATACTTTAAATTAGACAGTGAACTGCACCTCCTGTGGGGACTTAGTAAAGAATCTGGGGGCATAGAGGAACACCACCAGCTTAAAAATCATATAAAATCTCCTTTACTTGTGTTATAAGAACTTAGATAATTTATATTGCAAGAATTTTAAATACATAATTTCCACTTTACTATTTATGTTCATTGTTTACCTTTTTCATTCTGGCAATGAAAAATGAACTAGTGAGTTTCACTTTCTGGTTTTCATGAACTAGCATAATCCTATGAAGTTTGGATTGCAAGGATGTATAAATACGAATAGGACTGCTTGTTCTGCAAGGGAAGAACAGACCTATTTTAAAAATATATTGTCTTTTCTTCTAATGTCTGTATGCATAATATGAAGAAGTAGGAGTATGAATGCATATTGTAATTGCAATGCTGTTCAGTTTTTTTAAACATAAAAGTGCTGTGTAATATTGACATGCTATTGTTATTTTGGTTTATTTTTAAGGTGCTCTTGATCATATAACCGTGACAACAAAAGATGGAAAGTTTCCATTAAACCAGCTTGGACAAATCTCGCTGAAATCTCCTCAGCTCATTATAGTAAATATGGCTAGTTTTCCAGAGGTACGTGGACATGATTGAAGGGATATGAAGATCCAAATGGAAGGAAAAGGGGACTGAGCAGCTCAGAGGCATAAGCTTTTTATCTCCTTTCAAAACCAAAAGGAGTATAATTACTGCAGGAATAATAAGATGAAACTGAGCAAAGGAAAATGTAGACTGAATGGGCAAATTCCACTCCAGTAGAATTAGCACAATTCTTATTGACTTCATTCCGCATCAGCGTCACTTCCTGATCTGACAGTAACAGAACTAAATGTTTCACTACTGAGTGCATGTGTTGACTTTCCTGTGCTGTCCTGTGTTTTGGGTACCTCACCTTTGAAGCAGCACTGGAATGTTGCCATTGCTACATGATGCTTAGATTGAATTTGGCACAGTATCGGGGAAAAAATCCTGAGAGAGCTCTTTTAGCCTTGTGGAATAGTCTCCTATCACTTGAGTCATTTAAAACTGGCCTGAATAAAGCTAGAGATAATATAATATGGAGGAAAATTCTGCTTTGCCATGGCCTAAAAGGTCTTTCCCTCTCCAGTATCTGTGTCACATACAGCACTCTTTGCACACATATAAACCTCCCATTGACTCGGGAATTATGCATACAGTAAGAATGCTAGATCTTATCCTGCTATTTATGCCAGCCCAGCTCCTGATGAAGACTAGTCTATATCATGAAACCATTACATGGTGGTAGAGGACTGGAACGCCTATGAAAGTTATTTGTCTTTCACTTGTGTCAATGTCAGCCTCTGAAAGTTTGTGGCAAAAGTAGCATATCCACTTCTGAATAGATTGTGCCAATCCCATAGTGGAGCAAAGTTGGGCATTTAATTTCCACCATTATCAGTGCCACAGAGAGGGCTTTTGCTCAGAAAAGTGACTGTAAAGTGTCTCATTGACCTCTATAGATCCTTATTAGTATTAGCGGGCACAGGGTCAGCCATTGCCCCAGCTCTAGAACTGGATGATTGCCAACATTTATCTATCTTTATTTTTCAAAGGCTTCTCCCAATTAATTAAGCCAGCAAAGTCTCCAAGGAGGTCGTTATAGGGCACTTGATGCCACAGGGCTTCTTAAAACGTATCCAGTGCATGATAACTTTCAAGAATTCTGGGTCCAATCCTGTGAGCTGTTCAGATCTAGGTCCCACTAGAGCTGAACCCCTAAAGTGTACAGATGAGAAGGTTTGAATAAGTCATTGTGGGACTCAGCCCATCTGCAGTGAGGAAGTGAGAATGGCTTTGAACCAAATGCCTAGAAATGGAATATCGTTCTCAGTATCATCGCCCCAAATCTAGTTATTCCCCAAACCAGGTACCACTTAACTCTTGACTATACACTTCTCCAGCTGAGGTTGTTATGTAATCTGTTTGATGGAAATAACCTGGGGCTACTGCTTGGATGTAGGAGGATGGGGTAATACCAAGATAACTTCATGCATGTATTGACCTGGATGTATTGTTTACAGCATCTGTCTGGTGCTTGCATTGTATCAAACAAAGAATAAACATTATGTCAAAAGAGCATGTGAGAGAAAAGCACAGTGGAAGTGGACCCCCTGGGCCAAACCCCGTTTGCCTTAGTCATGTGCAAGGTTTAGAAAAAACAGTTAGAAAAACAAAAAACTCACAAAACATCTAACAGGAATAGTTCATTTGCTGGAACAGGGTGGGGGTAATATTGTGTTTTTCCCCTTCCTCTGTCTCAGCCAATGTATATGTTAAACAATATTGCTTTAACTGAGCATTTCCTTCCCATAGCCCAGACACTGGTTTATAACATCACATGTTTATGGCTTTAAAATGCTGCGCTAATCTACTAGAGGTTTTCTCTGTTCTCAATGTCTTTAGCATTTCTTAACTTTTAAGTCCGCTTAAATGCTAGCGATTGTGTTTTACACCAAGTTGACACAATGTTCATTTGCATGCAAATACAACACAGTTTCAAGGAGTGCCTTGATGGATAAATGATGCACATTGTAACTACAATCTATTGTAGTAGCCTGCAGCTAAAGTTAATGATAGGAAAAGAGGAACAGAAACAGCAGCACTATTTTAAGAAAACTTAATACTGTTAGAAAAAAAATCAAGGCTAGTTTTCTTCTGTTATTGCTATGTTAAAGAATGAAATAAATTGACAGGGCATGATGGAAGTTTGCTAACAAAATGTCTGATAAAATGACATTTTACATAAGAACGGCCGTACTGGATCAGACCACAGGTCCATCCAGCCCAGTATCCTGTCTACCGACAGTGGCCAATGCCAGGTGCCCCCGAGGGAGTGAACCTAACAGGTAATGATCAAGTGATCTCTCTCCTGCCATCCATCTCCACCCTCTGACAAACAGAGGCTAGGGACACCATTCCTTACCCATCGTGGCTAATAGCCATTAATGGACTTAACCTCCATGAATTTATCCAATTCTCTTTTAAACGCTGTTATAGTCCTAGCCATCACAACCTCCTCAGGTAAGGAGTTCCACAAGTTGACTGCGCTGTGTGAAGAAGAACTTCCTTTTATTTGTTTTAAACCTGCTGCCTATTAATTTCATTTGATGACCCCTAGTTCTTGTATTATGGGAATAAGTAAATAACTTTTCCTTATCCACTTTCTCCACATCACTCATGATTTTATATACCTCTATCATATCCCCCCTTAGTCTCCTCTTTTCCAAGCTGAAAAGTCCTAGCCTCTTTAATCTCATATGGGATCCGTTCCAAATCCCTAATCAATTTAGTTGCCCTTCTCTGAACCTTTTCTAGTGCCAGTATATCTTTTTTGAGATGAGACGACCACATCTGTACGCAGTATTCAAAATGTGGGTGTACCATCAATTTGTATAAGGGCAATAATATATTCTCCTTATTCTCTATCCCCTTTTTAATGATTCCTAACATCCTGTTTGCTTTTTTGACCGCCTGTGCACACTGCATGGACGTCTTCAGAGAACTATCCACGATGACTCCAAGATCTTTTTCCTGATTCGTTGTAGCTAAATTAGCCCCCATCATATTGTATGTATAGTTGGGGTTATTTTTTCCAATGTGCATTACTTTACATTTATCCACATTAAATTTCATTTGCCATTTTGTTGCCCAATCATTTAGTTTTGTGAGATCTTTTTGAAGTTCTTCACGGTCTGCTTTGGTCTTAACTATCTTGAGCAGCTTAGTATCATCTGCAAACTTTGCCACCTCACTTTTTACCCCTTTCTCCAGA
Organism: Trachemys scripta elegans; assembly: GCF_013100865.1. NCBI lineage: Eukaryota > Metazoa > Chordata > Testudines > Emydidae > Trachemys > Trachemys scripta. The sequence continues at coordinate 22,352,576 of NC_048314.1, forward strand.
TCATTTATGAATAAGTTGAATAGGATTGGTCCTAGGACCATCCCTTGGGGAACACCACTAGTTACCCCTCTCCATTCTGAGAATTTACCATTAATTCCTACCCTTTGTTCCCTGTCTTTTAACCAGTTCTCAATCCATGAGAGGACCTTCCCTCTTATCCCATGACAACTTAATTTACATAAGAGCCTTTAGTGAGGGACCTTGTCAAAGGCTTTCTGGAAATCTAAGTACACTATGTCCACTGGATCCCCCTTGTCCACATGTTTGTTGACCTCTAATAGATTAGTAAGACACAATTTCCCTTTACAGAAACCATGTTGACTTTTGCCCAACAATTTTATGCTCTTCTATGTGTCTGACAATTTTATTCTTTACTATTGTTTCGACTAATTTTAGCTATAACATGACCATAGTGTTTGACTATATGATCAGAAATCGCTGAACACTGGAACCCAACAAAAGTCCAGTTTGGGATTGATCGGGTTGCTTTCAAATGGGACAGTTAATGCTTGCTGTTTCTGAATATGAGACACACTCTTTGAATCCTTCCTCTATAACATCAGATCTCCAAATGCTATACTAAAAAAGAACGGATTATATGCTTCCCAAGATGCTACACCACATCTCATGGGATAGAGAGGATTATAACCAAACCTTGCATTTGAAAGGGATAATTTTTGTTAAGAGGCAGGTTTGTCTTTCATGGATCATACAGAGATAAAATGAAGCAAAAGATGTATGCATTTGAGAATAACCTGTGTAGAAGGGGATCTGTGCTCTGATGAGGCCAGGCAGCTCCCTTTAACATTATAGTGGGTCCCTCAAGGAGTTCTCTTACTGGTGAATTTTAATAAGGGAAGTGGCTATTACATATAGTGTCTAAAGCCCTGATTTAGCAGAGCATTTAAGCACATGCTTAGCTTCAAGCACCTGAGTGCTTGGGTCCATTCTCAGTGTTTTTCTCTTGTGCTCTTTTGACTTGACTTTATTTTGCATTCGAGACAATACTAGTACACCTCTACCCTGATATAACGCGACCCGATAGAACGCGGTAAAGCAGTGCTTCGGAGGGGGCGGGGCTGCGCACTCCGGCGGATCAAAGCAAGTTCGATATAACGCGGTTTCACCTATAACGCAGTAAGATTTTTTTGCCTCCAGAGGACAGTGTTATATCAGGGTAGAGGTGTAGCAGACAGATGCTATAAAACAACACAAACAGGTCAGTGAGTCCATAATACTTAAATGCTTAAGTACTCTGCTGAATCAGGGTCTAAATGGATTGTTAAGCCCTGTGTGCCAAATTCAGCTCTGGTGTTGAACCGTTGAAGACAACTGGATTCATCCCCATCAGCCCAGTTTCTTTAGGTAACATATTAACCCTGTTTGTCTTTACTCTAATAATATGTGACATGGAAGCTGTTGGGTAGGTTTGGATCACTTTGCTGTTTACCAAGCGTACCTGTTGTATTGGGCCAAGTGACTTTCCAGCACTGTCCTGTGTACAGGTACCTTGCCTTCAAAGCAGTACTGGAACGTTGGCATTGCCACATGATGCTCGAACGCAGCAACTATCAGGGAAAGAGTTATAATAAGTAAATAATAAATTATGAGACACTTAAATAAATACAACTGAGCCTGGTTGTAAAAGCACTGGTTGCATTCCTCAGCCACAAACTAATGTCTGGATTTAACCCAACTTGATTGTAGTGCTGCATGAGTTAAATTAGTAACTTTTCTAAATTGGCAGTATGCAATTTCTAGTGTAAAACATTCAACTGGAATTTTTAAAGGCAGGGAATCTTTCATCTCCCCTTTCCCCAGTCCAGGCTCTCCTTTGGGGATTCATTGTGGTTTTGATCTGCATTGCCTCAAACCATTCAAATAGTTTCAAAGAAGCAAAACTGTTTTCTTTTGTTGTTGCTTTCTCCCCCTCCCCGCCCCCTAATACCCTGGTACCAAGAATGGACGTAGTTTGCAATTCCATTTGATCAAAGCACTCTGCACCAATGTAACTTCCTGATCGTACTGGTAACAGAACTAAATGTTTCCATGTTCTGGTGAGATGGATTGCCAGCTATCGACAGAGTTCTGGCATCTGGTAATAATTATTTACTAATTCCTTTTACCTTTTGATCTGGTTTACAGAATACAGCTGCAGCTATCAAGGCTATAAGGGAGAGTGGAATGAACCTGAACCCGGAAGTAGATGGGATAATAATTCGGGTGCCAGTTCCTAAGTAAGTAATTATAATGACTGTCTGTCTAAATTCATGGTTATGTGAGATGATGTAATGGGCTGCAGTGGATTTCATTTGTGATCCTGGTGCATATACTCCGGAGAATACGAATGCATGGTTACTGTAAGGTCTTGACACAGTCGCTTTCCATATTGCTACATCTGGGGTTTAAAAAAACCCAAGCCTTTAAGAAATATCTGATGGAACCTCTTCCAAGTGTCAAGCCAGAGGTTTCTGCGAATTCTCCAGCATTGCAGTATCCATTCTTCTGATACATGGGGCTCCGTCTTGCTGTTTTCCAGTTCCCCCTGCGCAGAAGGGAGTTGGGCAGTGGGTGGCCGCTGCATTTAGGAAGGCATCAGAGGCAGTGTTCAGGCACCTTAAAGTCTAACTTTTCTAAGAGAGCTGAATTGAGTATCCCGTTCACGGCCTGATTCACCACTGCCTTACTGTAAATAACTGGAGTTACGCCAGAATATAACCACATTGATGCAATGATGAATCAGTAACATGGAGCTGAACCATCATCCAGCTGCCGAAGGAGTGGCAGGAGGGAGTGATGGCCAAGGAGGCAGGGAGGGAACTTGTAATTGTCTGCTTCTTTCACTATTTCCATTAAACTGCTATGCAGTATTGTGGTGCAGCTGTTAAACAGCCGTCAAGTTCTACCCCAGAGGCAGCTGCATTACAGTGGTGGCTGAAACAGTTCCTGTATTTATAGCCGTACGAATCCAGAGCAAGTCCATTAACTTCTGGATACAAACCAATGTACTGGAGTGTGAACATAAGAATAGCCACACTGGGTCAGATCAAAGGTCCATCTAGCCCAGTATCCTGTCTGCCAATAGTGACCAATGCCAGGTGACCCAGAGGGAATGAACAGAACAGGTAATCATCAAGTGATCCATCCCGTCGCCCATTCCCAGCTTCTGACAAAACATCTGTCATTGTTATGGGCAGATATCCATTGTGTACCTGAGATGAATTAGGGTCTGATCCATCTCCCATTGAAGTCCACAGTCACAGAAGAGCTGATGCTGGGAGGGGCGGACATCAGTGTATGTTACGGCCTCAGCCTGTCAGGATGCTCTGAAGATTAGTGATGTATCTCCGTTCTATTGGGGATTTAATTATGCAGATTACATCACAAAAAAACCCAACAGGCCAATCAGAGCATGGCTTTATTTTCATTCATTCTGACTTCCATAAAATGCTTCTCCACAGATCTAGATACGTGGTTAGGTCATTAACCTAGTACTTGGGAGACCTGGGTTCAAATTTCTGCTCCGCCACAAACTTCGTGGGACCTTGGGCAAGTCCCTTAGCCTCTCTGTGTCCTCATCTGTACAATGGGGATAACAGCCCTGCCTCACAAGAGTGCAGTAAGGATTATAAATTAAAGATTGTGAGGCACCACTGTCCTATGGAATGGGGACCAGATAGGTACGTAAGATAGATCTAAACATTGCAAAAATACAGACAATTGGCATTCCAAGCCCAGTGAATTAGGGTCCACATCTCTGAGAATGGTCTGGAACAGCTTGCATAAGGGCCTCTGATGGAATCTTACCATATATTATGTATATTTCCAAGTAGGTGACTTTGGATAAGAATAGACAAACTAAAGTTTGCTCGTGTTACAGATCTGCTTAAAGAAATTACATTGCGTTTCAAGTATTTCAATCAGAGAAGTCTCTAATTGCTGCTTTGAGGGAAGCCGAATGGAATTTTCATTCCATTTGCTGGTTCGCTTTTTTTCATATGCTCTCTCCCCTTCCCCTTTCCTCAGGGGTGGCAGGGCAGAAGAGGAGGGCACTATTATCTTCATAATTGCCTAGGATCTTGGGTTGCCACACAGTAATTTGATTGTTAATGGGCACTCAGGTCACCCTTGACTATGAATTACAGGGGAGGAGAAATCCAGAAATCAGTAAATCCTTTAAAAAAAAAAAAAAAAAGTGTTGTCAAACAAGTGTGTATGTTCTGTCGCTTTCTTTTGTGGTGCTGCAGATGAGGACTGCAGTCGTGTTGCCTGCCTACGCATACGGTCAGCACTAGGAAACCTGTCCTGCTTATTTCATCGTCCCCTCTGGGGTATCACTGCTGTCATTCTTAGCTTCATTTTTCCTGGGTGTTTGGCAGGTCAGAGAGTCCCATCTTAACAGAACACAGTCTCTCTCTCTCTCTCAGTCTCAGTTCTAACTGAGGACAGATGACCAGCAAGTCGCCACATTAGTTCAGATTCAATGCTGTTTCCCACCTGTTCTCTTAGCAGGTTCAACTAGCTTTTAAAAAGACAGTGTTAACTTGATTAGTTTCAAAACAATTACTTTTTTAAAGAATCCAGTTTTTGATAAAGGTACCTTTTTAAATAGTATGCCCTGGATTTTTTAAAATTCTTTAAGTTTTTATACAAAATTTTCTGTTTCCTGATATTTACAAAGGAAAAACTCACTGACTAGTCAAGAGAAACAGCAGCAAAATTGACTATGCAAAAGTGATGTCAAATGTGCATAGTAAAAAACCCGAGATATTTTCCTTTTATCTTTCTTCAGAAAGAGCTATTTTAGTGTTGTTTGTACCTATAGTAAATACACCACTTTTCACACAGAAATGTGATTGATCATGTTTGACAGTGTCCCTTTAAAGTGATGTTATTGGGCTATGAATCATTTTTAATAAAAATCCAACTACTCTGAAATGTTAGGTGGTGTTGATAACACACCGCAGTAATTTCAGTCCTGATCCAGCAACCAGATACATGTGGGTCAAGCTTTGCATCCACATCAATCCAGTTGCAAGATCACGGCCTGCAATTATTATAACAGAGAAAAGTAAATTAGATTGTGGAACTGTTCCATGTATTCTATTTGTTTTGTTTTTGCATTTCTCTCAGCTTAGACAATAAATAGAGACTAGTCAACTTTATTTTTGTCTACTTTCACTTTCATGTCAATTTCCCTTTTAGGGCCTCTGGCACAAGCCTGCTTCAGTGTTTGTGTTGCAGACTCTGCCTGGGCAATGTTTATTTGTATTAAAAAAAGTTTCTGTTCAAGTTTAAAAAAAAAACATGAGAAAATTTCTATCAGTTTGATTTCTCAGCCAAATCTGCCCTGACATTGTGCCCTTTGTGGTATTGCCTCATGGCTAGGGCCACCTCTTTTTAGATCTATTGTGAGAGACTAGATGTTGTTTACAAATTAGTAATATTTTTACACACACTGGACTGAAAGTCCAGTGACTCATTTGAAAGTTCAGTGACTCTGCTTTAATTCTTTTCTTTAAGAAGTAGCCACAGTCCCCAGTATGGGGCAGATGGGCTCATGAAATGTCATTTGAAAAAAACAAAGTGTTTTGGAACCTTGTACTCCAATTCTTTCATCATAACAAGAGTATGTCATTCTCACCTAGTCTTGGGTAATTCATCTTGCACGTTAACTTTCAGCATGTATCTCAAATCATACAAGCAGAGTATCCAGTTGCGCCTGTGTACCTCTGTCTGATCCCTCTCGCTCACAGGAAATTCCTAGCATTTATGATACAAAACCATTCTTACCAATGTAAATGTCTTTCAACGGAGATCAGACGTGGCCCGCGTTGTTTTTCCCTCTGTGTTTGTGCATGTGCCTCACGCTCATAAGAGAGCATCGAAATGCGGCCGCGTTTGGATAACTGGCTACTGACGGAAAGAGACACAGAGGAGACATCACTAGCAATCTGAGCCCTGTGCACTTAAAAAAAAATACTGGGTTTAAATAGCCAGGGTTCGGTCCTGGTTATCTGCTCGCAGCTCCATCTTGGGGGTGATGTGAAGCGGCAACACTCCAGCAGGAGCCTCCTGGAGTTCTAAGGGTGGGGAGTGTCCACACCCCAGCACAGAGCCGGTTCTGTGGGCTGCTGTGAAAGGGAGATGGAGAAGGCGCAGACACCTTGACTCTTTTCCCCACTTCTGATTAGACACCTCAGGCTTCCCCTGCAGTCCTTCGCTTTAAAGAGGAGACAGGGACAACAGTTCCTATGTCCAAAACAAAATGTGCCCAGATCAGCGGTGAGGTTAGCAGAGCTGGTGCCAGAATCGCCACGTTCAAGGGGATGGATGAGCTTTAAATCCAGCAGCCTCGCATTGATTCCTTAGCAGGAGCAGCAGCTGCCTGAAAGCAATAGATATTTTTGTAGCATTATTGGTGGTAGGAGCTCAGAATCTAGATATAATCTCAGTGGAATGTAAAACCCACAAAGAAAGCTCTATGTCACTATGCATTGATAAACAGAAATGGGCATTAATAAAGACAGACAAGGAGATGTGTGACCTTGTGCCAAGAAGCATAGGAAATCTGGCAGCACTGCATAAACAAACATTTCCTTAAAGGTTCAGCAGCCCTGAGCAGCCGAGTGATACCCTCAGCATGATCCACAAAACATTCACACATGTGGGGAGGTGAGCAGCAAATAGCAAACTGGATCTACCACACGTGGGGAGCTCTAGCCACAGACCAACACACCCTCTGCCTAGCAGGGAAGTAAGTGAAAAGAGTCATGTAGAGATTTCCAATGCTTAGAGATGCTCCCCTGAAAATGCTGTCTGGGAATCTGACCTCATTTACCCCTATTTCTGAACAATATCACTTGATAAATTCATGGAGGAGAGGTCCATCAAAGGCTATTAGCCAAGATGGTCAGGGATGCAACCCCAGACTCCGGGTGTCCCTAAACCTCCAATGGTAAGAAGATGGGACTGGACAACAGAGGATGGATCACTTAGCTCCTGGCATTGGCCACTGTTGGAAGACACAGTCCTGGGCTAGATGGACCATTGATCAGCCCCGTATGGCTGTTCTTATGAACAGACTGTGCTGTTTTGGTATGTGGCTGTTTTCACAGGCCACAAGACTTCTGGTTCATAATGTTCAGAAGAGAAGCCCTGAAAGGATTGGTGTTCTGATTCATAGTTTCTCACTCCTAGGTCAATGGCTCAAATGCAGGCTCAGGTCTAAGATGACAGATGTTTGCCCTGTGTGAAATAAACTGGTCACCATCCAGGCATCTCCATCACCAGACTTATGGCCACAGTCACCCTTCCCATGGACACAGCTCAGCAGAGGAGACAAAGGGCTATGGAGACAAAACACCTGCCTCCAGACCACAGCTGCAGCACGTTCACAGAGCAGTGCGGTCATGACGCTAGCACTGCCACGGTCTGCACTGGATCTGGCCTGGACTATGGTCTCTGTCAAATCCTGCACTTTCTACAGACACTAAATTCATTCCTAATAATAATTTAATAATCAGCTCTGGAAAGTCCTTATTCCCTCCTGCCAACCTGGGGTAGAAATAAATGAATGAGCCTGTGATTGGTCAGGGCCTCTCAAACATCTGCCTTGAGCAACTCGGCTGCTGAGCGAAGAAATCAAAGGGAATGTGACTTATCAGACAGGGAGCAAGCTAGGAAAGGGTTCAGAAACTGCCGGGTAATGAAAGACTCTTTGTAATTAATACCCGCAAAGAGGCAGAGCTAACATTGCTGTGGGAACCCTAACTCCCCATTTCCTGATTTCCGTGCAGGAAGAGCCTTGTCTTTAATGTTGCAGTGACCTAGCCTGTTGCAGTCAATTTCTAAGCACTCCTGTGAAATGTTTATTGTGCAATATCTCCCCCTAGCAGACAGGCATTCTCTTGCTAATGATATGTAGTGCTTGCAACAGGCTTTTAATCTTCAAGGCACTTGGAAAACATTAGCTAAATAATTAATCCTCACAATAGGTGCTGTCAGAGCCCCGTTTTCCACACCGGGAGAGTGAGGCATTGAGAGATTAAATGACTTGACCAGGGCCTCTGAGGGTGGCAGTGTCTCTGCAGCTCCAATGTCCCATTCTTATGCTCAGGAACCTAGATGCTTCTCCTTTCTGATCTAGAAAGTGAAGCTACCGGGGAATCATGGGAGTTTTCCCTGTGTTTGACTGCAGCGCCTGACCCACTGTGAGGAGCTGCGTTTGAAATCTCAGTCTGCTAGAGTTGGAGACAAATAAATCGAAATCGTTCTTTTAGAAAATGTTGCAGTATTGGTCTCTTCTCAACCAGCATGTTAAATACAGTGGAAATACCAGTCTGGTTCCCGCCTGCTAGTGATGACTGGAAAACGGGTGAATAAAGCGATTCACCCGGTAAGCTGTCTAGCTCCCAGATCTGTTCTTCAGACTGTTGCAGTCGCAAGGAGAGGAGAGGGGGTTTCCTCCTGCCCCTTCACAGCTTCACAGCAGGATTACACTTTTCAGCACAGCGTCTCAAGTTTTGGGGTTGAGATTCCCTCTTCACTCTGGCAGATGCCTTGGCAGCACAAAAAAGAAAAGCCTAAACATTTCAGCATGGTCTTCAGGCACTGCGCAGAAAACCATAAACGTAATAAGATCTGACCCAAATCCCTAAGCTACTGCCATGCCTGTTGCCTTCCACTCCAGCCCTGAGACTTACATGACTTAGTTTGAAAGGTGTCGGTCCCAGACCCAGGAGGAACTGTTTGAAAGAGGCCAGCGTGGACAGGATCAGTGGATTGTACTTCCTCAGTTTGCCGGTTTATCCTGCACAGGCATAACATCACAAGGAACAGATCAGGTCCATGCTACCCCTAACGCCCTTTACTTCTCCCTGATTAGGGTAACAAGAGAACACCGTGAAAACCTGGCCAAACTCGCCAAACAGCTTACGAACAAGGCTAAGGACTCCTTGCGAAAGGTCCGGAGTAACGCTGTGAACCACGTGAAGAAGGCCAAGAGCACAGTGTCTGAAGACACCATTAAGCTGGTAGAAAAGCAGGTATTTTTTCTCCCCAGGAGTGCAGGGGGTGTGTTTCCTGACCTCCCTCATGGCCCTGTCCCATGCGAAAGATCCAGCTGAGCCAGACTTTGGTAACAAAACCGCAGATTTCAGGAACCCCTTGTTAGGAGCTGGGTTGGAGGGGAGCCTGGGGCTGGGGTGGGCATGGCCCTTTTCTTAACAAGTCATAACTGCTGCTCCCTCTGCCTTCTGCGGAGCGATTTTGGATTTGTTCAAACCTGAAACTCAGAGTCAACTTTGGGGCACGAACCCGTGCAAATTGAAGGGAGAGGGGGTAGTAAAGGTCCCCACAAACCTTCAGTAGCCTGACAAGCCTGTTGCAGCAGGATGGCCAGAGTCCAACCCTGCTGCTTGAATCTTCAGGGGCAGTTTTATCGTCGTCATTGATGCAATGCCAGAAGTGCACATGGACTTTGCAGAGCGCATAGGGCCAGATCCTCAGCTGGTGGGAGTCGACATTGCTCCATTGACTACAGTGAAATGAACACTAATCAAATGTTAGTAACCTTGAACTCTGCTATGGCTTTGTGGCTAGATTCACCAAGATACTCAAGCATATGCCTAACTTTAAGCATATGGGCAGTCTCACTGAAGTCAGTTACTCATGCTTAAGATTAGGCACATGCCTAAGTACCCTGCTGAATTAAGGCCTAGTTTGTTAGCAGTAAGCACTAGGAATATAGCAGAGAGCGCTCCTTTGCATGCTCGCTGCTGGTAGACGTTAACTTTAGTTACGTCTACACTGTGAGCGAGGGGTGTGATTTCTCTGCTTGGGCCAGGGCGAGAATAAACAGCAGTGCCGTCGTGGGACACAGGCCGTGGTGCTGGAGGCACGGCTAAGCCATGGGGAATTGTACGTGACAGAGCTCCACTGTGCTACTGCATTTGCTCTATCTCTACTGGCACTGGTTCCATGAGAGCTAGTGAGAGCACGTGAATCCCGTCCCTCGCTCCTGGGGTAGACAAAGCCATGGTAGCATTAGCTCTCGCGGTGGAGGGGATGCTTTGGGGTTAAACAGGAATTATCTTTTGAATGTGTCCGTGTGCCTGAAAGCTGGTGCTGTGGATACCTTTGATAAACACTTCCTGGCATAAAAGTTTGTGCAAGCAAAAAGAGGTGGCATGTTGTAAACAAACCCCAGTTCTTCCAGAGCAGTCAGGTGGCTTCTTGTATTTGTGGGATAGTGTCCAAGGCCGGCTCCAGGCACCAGCCTGGCAAGCAGGTGCTTAGGGCGGCCGCTCCGGAGAGGGGCGGCACGTCAGCTATTCGGCGGCAATTCGGCGGACGGTCCCTCACTCCCGCTCGGAGCGAAGGACCGCCCGCCGAATAGCCGCCGGCTTTTTTTTTTTTTTTTTTTTTTTGGCTGCTTGGGGCGGCCAAAACCCTGGAGCCAGCCCTGGTAGTGTCTCAGCTCAGATTTTGCTTGTGCCAGGGATTTTCAACATAAGGCAAGTTCACCTCCCACGTACCTGGGATCCTAAAAAACTGGGGACCAAATTGATACTAGACCCTTCTGAATAGGCCCTGTAAGATTGGAGCATGCAGACCCTAAATTTGCACATAACTAGCGATGGTATATGCCCAACAATCATCTCTACCTGTATTGCACATGCAAATTCCCATCGCACACTTACACATGGCTTTGCACCCAAATAGGTGCATGCACAACTCTGGCCAGCACAATTTAGGAGGTTCCTTTGAAATGTTGGCCTGTCTCCGGTCTTATTACCATGATCCTGGAGCACCAGGCTGGGCTTTGGGAATAGTGCTGTGTTCCCCGTGACAGAGCGGAGTAAATCTGTCCGGTACTTGATCTGCAACTAAAAACAAAAGCTTCCACTAGCAGACTCTGGCTGCTGCTGCACAATTCATTACAACAGCAGGAAGACTACGGCGAGTAAGGAGACGAGTCCTTTACATTCTGGCTCTGACATCTGGTGGCCTCCAGTTTCACCGGCAGTCTGTTCCACCACGTTAGGTCTATTAAATAAGGACTTGGCAGAGCAACTGGTCAGTCTCAGCCAAGAGCTTTTCACTAGGAGCCATTCAGAGACCGGAATGGATTGTACGGAGAGTAGGTTAAATGCTGCGTGGGTGTGGGCGTGGGTGTGGGAGATTCAGCCACTGACGGGATCTGGCTAAGGGGGAACTGGATGCTGATGGAGGAGTCACACAGGTCACTGGACATACCGTCATTTTACAGCTGGGGAAATGGAGGCACAGAGAAGTGACTTGCCCAAGGCTGCAGCAGGAAATAGTGTCAGAGCTAGGATTAGAAATCAGGAGAGCCTATTTCCGAGACACACGTGCTCGGACCATTCCTCGTGCAACTGTTACTGTGTTGGTGGGAACATGCATCTGTCAGGGGTTTTGACAGCTTGTGAAATGTATTTCCGATCTTCCACGCACAGTCAGTTGGCTTCCCGTCTCAGTTACTCCAAGAACAAGAACATTCCACTGACTTCAGATTTACACGGAGAACAGAATTTTGCCTGCGGGGTTACTTTGAGCTTCCTTTGCGTTAGGAATTGCCTGTGTCCCATCTTTACAGGGATCTCACTTGTTATGTTGCTACAGATCCAGCAAATGGCAGACGACACTGCAGCAGAGATGGACAAGCTCCTGGCAGGGAAAACCAAGGAGCTCCTCGGCTGAGTGCAGCTTGGACAGACACACAGTCAGCAGTGACTATGGACTGAGACACCCGCAGACCAAATGTTCCATGCTTGGCCGTAGCAGCTTAGTGTGACTGGCAGGGCGGACTGGGTCCTACCTCACGAGTAGAGTTATGCTGTGATTACTCAGGGAATTGGCCCATGATCAGTGTTGGGGGTGGGGGGAATCTAGTCTGTATTTCATTGATTCAAGCAATGACAACTGAATTTGGATAAAATAAGGTTAAGAGGAACTGAGGAATGGCTCTTAGTTGTCAACCTTCACCATGGCAGCAGCCTCTCTCTGCCAATGGCATTAAAGCACTGAGCGGTGGGGTGCTCAGATTAGTGAATGTTTGTCCCCTTTGCAGATCTCTTTCTTACACTTCCTGCCATGAAATTCCCACTTAGGGCCTGTCTACACGAGGGTCAGTTTCTCTGGTGTAACTATATCAGTGTTGCTAACCAGGTATAGACGGGGCCTTCAAGTCAATAGCAGCAAACAGGGCCACCCGGCCATTCTGCAGGTGTCTCCCCCAGGCGGCTTGGCTGAAACTCATGCATTGGACAAGGGCACTGCATCGATTTGTCCCAATGAAACAGGAGTGCTCAAAAAACAGGGCTTTCACTAGCTAGAGTCCAGCCACGCTGAGCAGAAGGGTGGTCTCGCAGGATCCTCCTTTCAGAGAAGGCCCCGTGTACCTCTCAATTCTGAAGGCTCTGCCTAGAGCCTTCCCAGGGTTTCCAGCTACCCCTAACCATAATGCTGGGGGAAGAAAAGGAAGCGATCAAGGGAAACTCACATGTTCATTGCCCTGCTGTGAACCAGGTCATTTGTTTTCAGCTAAAATAAAATCAAACAGAGATGTTAAAAAACAGACCAGGCAGTTCTCTGTCACTCCATCCCCTTCCCTTTGCAGGAGAGTTTACGTACCGCTTGCCTGCAGCCTGGCCCCTGTTCACGCAAAGGCTCCCAGCCCGGTGTGTCAGACGGGTTGCAGCACACCTGGCAGAGCAGCCCGAATCTCCTAGTGGCCGAATGAGGCTGCGGCTACGTCTAGCAAAACCACAACGCTCAATGGCTTGCGTGAGGCACGTTGATGGGCTCAGGCCAGTCCGCAGTGGACCAGCGTGCACATCAGGTGCAGGTTGCGGTGGGAACAGCGTGGTGAGCCTCATGGTTGTTGGCACCCTTAGCAGAGAGGCCAAGGAGACTGGATGACTCTGTACCCGTTCAGGCGTAGAGAGAGCCACGCTGGGAGGGGTGGGGCAGGGAGGATGGTATTTCTGTTGCCCAGGCTTTAGCGGTTTCGTGGATACAGAGAAGATTTGAAACTCCCGAGCTGTCAATCCAGCAGCTTTGGCCAGCACTAAACTCACCTAGCGAGAACTCGAAAGCGCAGCGCTAGACGCCTCCTGAAAGCCACATTCCGCCCCCGCCCCCCACCCTCTCCCCGACTGCAGGGTCTCAGTTTCCAATGGGAATCATGTGCACGGTTTGGGGCACCGGGGGAGCAGAACTTGCTCTAAGTGCTGGATGCTTTGTAGCAGTTTCCTGCCCCTCATTATCGGCAGGTACGCCCCAAGAACACAGTTTATCTTCATAAACAGAGGAAATGATGAATTGGGGAGTAACCCTGCTCCAAAGGCCGGTCGGTTCTGAGCAGCGCCGAGTTCTCTGTAGTCTTTAAATAAACAACCCCCCCCCCCCAAAAAAAAAAAAAAAAGGAAAGTTATTTTGTGCACAGAGCAGGGGGCGGGAATGAAAGATTTTCTATACTTGGGCCCCACATGTCAACAATTTCTCTGCTTTGTGTATTTTGGCTGAAAGCGTCTATCATGATAAATGAATAAAGGAAAATGGTAAGCCCAAGGCGGTTACACGGCTCAGCAAATTGCTTTCAGCTGATTACTTTATTTCTTTTGACATTTATCAAATAGTTTTTTGGGGGGGTTTTTTTGCCCGTCGTCAAGGCTGCTGGGCTGCACCACCAGAAGAGCTCCCCTCGTACCTGCATAGAGATGACTGGGGAACGATGCCCGCGCTCTTAGATCCATCTTTATGTGGAGCAGACATGAGAGTTCAGAAGCACTTGCACTAATTGCAGCACAACCGAACCTGGCCTGACATTCGAACGACTCTCACCTACTCCAGGGCTGGCTGTGCACACCTCATCTACTGTCATGCTTAGAGGAAACCTGGGGGGAGAGAAAGGCATTGTGGGGTCAGTCGTGGGCTCCTGCTGCTGCCCCCCACATACCTCCCGAGGCCATTGATGGAGCTCCAGACACTGCCTGTTGTTTCTGGGAGCATTAGGTGGAGAAATTCCCTGGAACATTTACAGCTGGACCAGCCCCATTACCATAGCATCTAGCTCCACCTCATTAACTAAACCCATGACACCAAACAATACCAGACAGGCTGGGCATGGTTCTGCAATGGCCAGTGCATCTTGAGCCACTCGAAGAGTGAATCCCTGAGCCTATGCACCTTACGGTGGGTCCTGAAGGCTGCTGGCCTCTGGCCAAGAATAGAGGCAATGGGTTCTATCAGCAAGGACGCAGACATGTCCAACCTCCGCTGGATGGATTCTCTTCCATCAAACTGGACGTTTAGGCAGAGTCAGTCAGCTAATGAATTTACTATGCCCCAGGCAGTTATTTCAGATCATGGCAAAGCAGGGTGGTGCCAGAGATTGGGGAGGGGGCGCGAAGGGAGGGGAAAGCAGATGTGGAGGCCAATCTTTAAAAACAGGAAAAAAAGAGCACTGGCTATGCAAGTTAGGGTAGCCAGCCCTTCGTAAAAGAACAGCCCCAGTAGTAAGAAGAAATAGATAAGCACTGAGAGCTAAAATCTGCTTGAATTCTCCCCATGTAACTCCCTTGTGGTCACTGCAATTAGTGCCCAGCAGAATAGTCACAGCAGGACAAGTGTGAACAACGTGCACCTACAAGGAACACATGGTGGCAGGCAATGCGGATCACCCTTCCGTTCACACAGCCAACGCGGAACGCCAGTTGGTGTCACCCCTTCGGACTGCAGGGAAGCCTCTGCCGCAGCACTTCGCAAGCAGCCCTGGAAACCTGGATTCGCACAGGCACTTGTGTGGAGAACTGGCTGGAGCGGGTAAACGAGTGGAAACGTTCAGAGGTCGACTTGTGAAGAGAAGGCCTTGGAGGTGCAACAGAAATCACTGTTCTGGCTGGTTTTCAGAACCATCGTAATCATGGGGCAGAGGCAATAAAGAGCAAATTAATTCCACGCGCTGCACTATGGAATTTGGGCAACACTGTGAGGGCCTCATTTGGGCTGAATCTGCCGTCCCCTTTCCTGGGCGTAAATCTGGAGTAACTCCAGGGGAGAATAGAGAGTACAGTCAGACCCTCCATGGCCCTGCGTGCAAAGTGAACATGAGACGCTACCCTGGTGGTGTGGCAGCACTTTGTGCCCATTCTATGGGAATGACTGCACAAGGCACAGGGTAGTACCAAGTCTGGTCCCCCACAGTTCCTCCTCAGGATTAGGCTCTTAGTGAGGTGCTGCAAGTAGCAGCAAAGACAGAAATAGAGGGTGTTGGAAAGACGGGGGGAATCCTGGCCCCATTAACGTTAATGGGAAAGGGACTTCCCTGGAGCCAGGATTTCACCCCCAGTCAGGCAATAACAAAAGGCAACTGAGCACATGCAAATGCCAGCAGATAAACGTTGGGAAAAGATCATCCCAGCCATGCTAGGAGTACTGGGAAATCAGCAATGCCATGAGAGTCGTAGGGCCAAACAGACTGAGTGTAAGAGAACGACACCATTGACTGCATTGGGCTGCCAGGGCTGTCCCCCGGGTCTGATTTGTCATTTAGTCGCAAATGACAGTGGGCAGCCAGCTAGCTAGGAGATCGCAGTAGAAAATAGCATGTAAAAGAGGAAAGGAGCTGCCTCTTTATCTTAGCAAACCCAACATCTCCAACAGCCCAACATTGCACTATTCAAACCCTATTTTGTGTTCCCATCCTGGCCACTTATGTGTCTGATCCCTTTCCCTTACCTGCCTGTCTGACGTTTAGGGTGTAAACTCGGAGGCAAGGTCTGTGCCTTCCTTTCGCTTGGAAAGCACCTATATTGGGCTCCACCAGAAACAGCTCCGAGATCACTCGAAGGCCATTGTGCAGAGGCTGCTGCGTCTGCCCCACAGCACTGTGAGATGGCACCTGCTCCGGCTTTGCTTGGCTGCGGAAAGGAAAGCCAGGGGATTGATTTTAAATAACCTGGGAGGGATCTTTCCCATTCGAGTTAATAAAAAAAGACTAAAGGTAAAATTCACCCCTCTGCAGAGGGCCAGCATGAGGCCTGGGGGCTCGCGTAGTTCAGTGATGGGTGCAATACAAGACCCTCACTAGACCAGGACAGAAATGCCTCAGACGAGAACGAGGACTGAGGTGGGACAGATGAGTGACGCAGAGGCCTCATGTTGTGTCCATGCATGAGGGGTTTTTCACCCCACAGAGGGACATCGGCGGTCTTGCTTACTGAGAATCCCTTGGTTAGATCTGTGCTAGTGAATTTGTAATTGTGGCGGGAGGATGGCCATGGGTTTTGGAGCGAGGACCAGGGGAAATTCCAACCCCCTTTTAAAAGAAAAACCCACCGTGGAGACAAAATGCAAACTGGAAACAAAAGGAAGGAAAAACTCTGAGGAATCTGCAAGCTCTCAACATAGTTAAAAACCAACACTGCTCTTCAAAATAGATGTGATTGCGCTCCTTATGAGTCATCGAGCAGAGCCACCAAGATTGCTTCGCACCGAGGACGAGCCTGGGCTCTGATTGTGTGCTTCCTGGATTTGTATCAAACAGAACATGGATGGCATGTCAGAGTTTACAACTTGCATACATTTTCGACAGTGAGCTTTGCAAAATGTATCAGTGTAATCTCTGCCACCTATATTCAGTGTTGATTAGACACGATTTCTGGCTGGATTTTCAGAAAGCTCAAGTGCTTTTTTAATCACTACAGAAGCTCATTACTGCTTTCCAGTGACTCTTATGTCCTTCAGTTCTCCTTTCAGATTAGAGTCTATAGTCAGATGAATATTGGATGATTTCATTACATACAAATGCAATCAACAGTTTTGCATAAATTTCTCCTCTTTTCTTGAGTTTCAATTGACCTCAGCACCCGTGGAGGCCGGTGCAATACACATGTAAATGAGCTGGAGTTGCTGCAAAGCCCGGGATGCAGAGAAACAAAATCAACTGTGGGATAATATTTGAGCTTTTAAGAGAGACCAGAATACTTCCTACTTGTCCAACCCAGCAAAATGGCATCTTTAGCTGACTGGGAGTTAGGGTCTGCTGGGTTTAGTTTCTGGCTATGGCCGAAAGTCCAGGAGAGGGAAATACCCAGCTCCTGGGGCTAAAGGATTAAGTAGGAAGAATCCAACTAAAAGACAGTTTGGGTGAATAGGGGTAACATGGGTGGGGGGGTTAGTTTAATAAGAAAACCACATTTCATAACTACAATGGCATGTAAGTAGGGGGTCAGCAGGCGTAGATCTGAGCAGTGGAAGCAAAATAATGTCAGCGTTTTTCTAGGGAGCAGGCTGATATCTGGTTGCTTTATGGAATTCCTACAGAACCCTAGGTTAGGATCTTACTCTTCTGGAAGGTGATTTGGTCCTGCTACCTGTCTAGTGTGCTGCAGGCATGGTCATCTTGGAAATGCCCATTTCACCAGGCACTGGGACCAAGAAAGGGAAGGAATGTCTAAAACCTGGACTTTTAGAAAGAGGGAGAGCAATAAAAATGCAGGTGCCTGAACTAGCAACGTGCTCTCGTTCCCGGGATTCACAGCTGCGCTGAGTGTGTGCCGAGCACACTGATCTCTGCTGGAGAGAACGAAGCCAGGTCCAGCGTTGGCATGGATTTGTCGCAACGTCACCCCTTTAATGGCTGAGGCCTGGAAAGAAAATGTCACCCCTTTTCCCCCTGACCCCTCCAGCACCGCAGTCCCCTGGGCAGGAGGCCGGTGTTTGGAGCAATGTTTCTCACGCTGCAGGTACACCATGAGGGCTGCTGACACTGCTGCAGGGGTGGATTGTAGTCGCCCGAAGGCAGGGGCGGTCTTTTTGCTACAAGCTTGTGCAGTGCCTAGCGCAGTGGGGCTGGCCGGGGGCTCTAGATGCTACCATGACACAAGTCCTCAATAAGCCTAATGTGTGCACAGTGGGGTTACCACCCGGCTGGTATTTGACCGGCCTGGCCCATTTTTTTTTTTTATGGATTTTCCAGTTGCTGGAAAAATATGTAATCTGCAGGTTTTTTTACCTGGGTCTAAAGATTTGCATTATTCTCACACTACACTGGGATATCAAATGGTAAAAGTTTCTGTGCCCAGCTAAAGATGCTGCAGTGTTCCCACTTCTGCAGTTTAAGCAACAACAGATCAAAACCGTCGAAAGTACATCAGCTGTCCGCCCACCAATACGCAAGCGCGCCGTGCGAGTGTGAAAGAGGGCTTGAGTCCCGCGAGAGGGAGGAGACACGTGAGATCAGGGCGATGGTGCAAGTGATCCTACTACACCTCCAGAAAAAAAAGCTCACGTCAGAAACTTCACATTCAAGGACAACTGGTGAAAGGAAACAGACTACAAAGACTGGCTGGCAAAATGTGCTGATAAAACAAACACTGGTTTGTTATCAGTGATGTTACCAATCTTATCTATAGGGGTTCTTTCTCTAGATACTATAAGTGGCTGATTAAGGGGGCGGGGGATCAGGGTTGTGGCCAACTTGCCTTGTGGGGTGGGTGGTTCTTTTGCATTTCAAAGGTGGTAACCTAGTGCACAGATGCTTACAGAATCCTCCCTGCCAGGGAAGGCAGGCTCTCAGCTCCCTTCAAGCGACAACTGGTGCCTTCCCTTTGGATAGCATCGTTCATTCTTCCACGTTAGCAGTGTCCCCAAAGGCTCCATGGAGCACAAATCACAGAGATTAGTAATGAGAGAGAGGCCAGTGAGACTGGGGAAACAGTGAAGGATGGCACAGTCTGGAGAGAGACGAGGAGGAAATTATCACTTGTAATTTAGGAGGCAGGAACAAAATGTGGGGGGCAGGGGATTGGGACATGAAGCCCTGGCAGGTTTGACAGTGGGGCTGGCTGGGGTAGAGGAAGGGGCAGGAAACATCTGCAGTTCTTGCTCCTCTAGTGTTTTTTTTATGCAGTTCCCAGTGCATGCGCAGCCAGCATGATCCAGCTAAGATCATGGTCAGACTCGGATGCTGGGTCCTTGGTTCAAAGATCTATATTGCTCCTGGAGAAGGAAACTCAACATTCCACTTCTGTACGCTTGTGACTGGGGAGAGAGGCTGGATTGCTTGGGAAGTGTCACTCTTCGGGGACGAGTGGCTGATTTCAAGCAGAACTCCTGGGCTGTCTCCAGACATCAGTGATCTCAGATCCATTTGGGAAGAGCCCCCCGGCCATACTACTCCCAGAAATGCAAGTCTGTTATTCCCACAGGTCAGCAGAAGGATCAGATTCACACAAACCATCACTCTTCCTTGGCACAGATCCTCATTATTGCTTGGGACAACGGGTCTACAGTAAATCTGAGCCACCAGGGGAAAGTGAAAACACCTCTTCCAGGGAGAGCCACAAATGAACTTCCTCCACTGGAGCGTCCTCAAGCCCTGTAGAGGTTGGTCTGGCTGCCCTGCTCTGACTGGGGACCCCAGTTAATTGCCCAGAAGCCCCCACTTCCTCCTGGACAGCAAAGCAGTTTTGAAGGGCTGAGTTCTTTACTGATGTGGCTCCCATAACCCAAGCCAATCTTTCTATTGTGTTACAGAACTCAGATATCATTGACCCTGCTCAAATTCAGGACAAAAATCCTTCCCCGAGCGCTGAGTCCTTACCCAACTTCAGCAGCAGCCAACTTCGGAAAGTGAGCTGTTTGCAGAAGATCAGGGTGAAAAATTCCTCCGCTTTGGTTCAGCTGAGCCGTGCTGCAGTTGGCCCTGATGGAGCTCGTGTCTGTTGGTTGTGGTGGCGAGCAGAGTGGGCAGAAAAAGTCAATTATTTTTTGTGGAAATTTTTGAAAACTTGACCTCCCTCCCCTTCCCCCTTTTTAATCAAAATCTCCTGCCAATTTTTTTAAAAATTAAAAACTTCTTTTTTCGTTTTTTAAAAAATGAACAGAAACTGACTTGATGAAAACATTTCCTCCAGCTCCGCTAGCTCCATCCTTGAAATCCAGCTCTGAAATGGTCAGCCAATAAGCACTGGAGCAAAGTAACAGACACATTGTTGAGCTTTGAGGGGGTCAACAAGCATGTGGACCAAGGGGAATCCAGTGGATAGAGTGTACTTAGATTTTCAAAAAGGTCCCTCACCAAAGGCGCTTACGCAAAGTAAGCTGTCACGGGATAAGAGGGAAGGTCCTCTCATGGATTGGTAACTGGGGTTAAAAGATAGGAAACAAAGGGTAGGTATAAATGGTCAGTTTTCAGAATGGAGAGAGGTAAATAGTGGTGTCCCCCAGGGGTCTGTTCTGGGACCAGTCCTGTTCGACATAGTCATAAATGATCTGGAAAAGGGGGTAAACAGTAAGATGGCAAGATCTGCAGATGATACAAAATTCCTTAAGATAGTTAAGACCCAGGCAGACTGTGAAGAGCTACAAAAGGATCTCTCAAAACTGGGGGACTGGGCAACAAAATGGCAGATGAAATTTAATGTTGATAAATGCAAAGTAATGTACGTTGGAAAAAATTATCCCAACTATACATATAAAATGATGGGGTCTAAATTAGCTTTTACCACTCAAGAAAGAGATCTTGAAGTCATTGTGGATAGTTCTCTGAAAACATCCACTCGATGTGCAGTGGCAGTCAAAAAAGCGAACAGAATGCTGGGAATAATTAAGAAAGGGATAGATAATAGAACAGAAAATATTATATTGCCTATCTATAAATCCATGGTACGCCCACATCTTGAATACTGTGTGCAGATGTGGTCGCCCCATCTGAAAAAAAGATATATTGGAATTGGAAAAGGTTCAGAAAAGGGCAACAAAAATGATTAGGGGTATGGAACGGCTTCCGTATGAGGAGAGATTAATAAGACTGGGACTTTTCAGCTTGGAAAAGAGACGGCTAAGGGGAGATATGATTGAGGTCCATAAAATCATGACTGGTGGAGAGAAAGTAGATAAGGAAGTGTTGTTTACTACTTCTCATAACACAAGAACTAAGGGTCACTACATGAAATTAATAGGCAGCAGGTTTAAAACAAATAAAAGGAAGTATTTCTTCACACAACGCACAGTCAACCTGTGGAACTCCTTGCCAGAGGATGTTGTGAAGGTCAAGACTATAACAGGGTTAAAAAAAGAACTAGATAAATTCATGGAGGATAGGTCCATTAATGGCTATTAGCCAGGATGGACAAGGATGGTGTCCCTAGCCTCTGTTTGCCAGAAACTGGGAATCAGTGACAGGATGGATCACTTTATGATTACCTGTTCTGTTCATTCCCTCTAGGGCACCTGGCTCTGGCCACTGTTGGTAGACAGGATAGTGGGCTACACGGACCTTTGGTCTGACCCAGTAGGGCCGTTCTAACGTAGTTATAGTGCACTAAAGGAGCGCGTGCCATAAGTCCCCACCCACACAGGATATCAGGTTGGTACAGTCCTAGCTACGCAGCCTGGCTCTTTAGCTCACGCTGTAGCAGCTCATGCTTTTAGATCTGGAGGGCCCTGGTTCCATCCCCAGTGCGTCAGTCATCATGCAGCGATCTGCGACATGGAAGACGTCAGTCAGAACATCACAGTAACCATTGCTTGTCCAGGGAGGGAATCGCTGAGGGGCTGCAGCCAATTCACAATCACTATTGCACAGAATTAGTGCTGAGAGAAGGGCACCCGAGCAGCAGGCTGGTCTTGGCCTCTCCACCAGGGGTCCAGCACCAGCTTTCCCCACACTGCCCTGCGTCTGCCAGGGCTCAGAGAACAGTTCAGGCTCTGGCCCGTTCACTCCTAGTCTCTGCTGTTACTCCTAGCTGCGGTGGGTTTTCAGCCAGACTGAAGCCACCCAAAGTTCACCACGCAGGCCCCAGGTATTGTGTGCATTACCATAGGGCCCAGGAGCTGCAGCCAGGGACCAGGAGCCTGCTGTGCTAGGCGCTGTACAGACACAGCAACAAGACGGTGCCTGCCCAAGAGCTTGCAATCTAGGTACAAGACAAGGGAGTCCAAGCAAACAACAAGCATCATGGCAGATGTGGGCTCAGTCCACTGGCATCCTGCCTGACCATTGTCAAGTAGGCCTCATGGCATAGGTGGTGGTAACAACTTTTGGGTGCTCCTGATGGTGGCTGGTTCTGAGCCGGTGACTGAGTGGGGAAAGGCCCCACGTGGCCCACCAGCCTCTCAAGCCGTCCAGCCCCAAACACAGAATGAATCGACCGCAGGGGGAAGCACCTTTACGGAGGCCACAAAGCCTGTTTGGGATGGTAACTTTCCTCCCCTTCAGCTCAGGGGAGGCACATGGGAACAAGACAGCTCAAATGTATTTTAAGCGGACACTCCACACTAACAATCAGGGCTAATTTAAACAAACTATAATTAAACTCAAAGGACCTATTGGTAGGGGCGTGGGGGACTTGTCAGCACGTTTGCAGTAGGTAGTTACTTTGGCTATGAAGCCCTTACCTTTAGTGGAATAATTTCAGTAATAATGCATGTGAGCTGGCATGCCTACGCTCATGCTTGGGGGTGGGGGCAGGAGGGGAAAGAAATTTTTGGGTTTCTTTTGATGCCTTTACACGCTAATCGTCTTAACAGATTTTTAATTAATGGGAACGGAGCGCTTTGCCACAGTGAACTATATTGGTATAATTGACTGGTGGATTAGTTCCATTATACACACAAATCACTTGTCTCCAGGCTTCCCGGCCCCCCCGGGAGCTCCCCTCACTGGACATGCCAAGCAGCCCCATTCTGAAGCAATTTTTATAAAATAAACTCTCTAATCAGGTAAATAATTCCATAAGGTAAATTGCTCCCTTCCCGCAGCTCCCCTCCCCCGCCGGGAACCTGTCTAGTTTCAGGGGAATGAAACGTGCCTCCAATTACAGGCAAATCTCAGACTTGAAAACCAGTTTGGGAGAAGCCTGCAGCACAGAGGACCCCTTGAAATGCAGCATCGCAAGAATTAAAGCATTTAAGCTGTCAGTCGGAATATGGGAGAACCCCTGATTACCTGGGGTGGAAATACACTGTATTTAGGTTTGTGTCTGTTACAATTTCCTGGCCCCCAGCATTGATCCTGAATGACTTGTGCTTATGTCAGGTTTCTGCACAGGGTCCCTCAGACACGTGGTCTCACTGATACTGACCTTTGGGCCATTAAGGATGTCCAGAGTGTAATGAAGCTGGAGAAGTGGAAACGTGCAGTTGCCTGGGGTAGGTGACTCTCAACTGCTAAGCACATATGTTCTGGCCCAGCACAGCATTCACGGATGTTTTAAGAAGGGGGGATCGTCATCTTGTGGTTAAAGCGGAGGGCTGTGCGCCAGGACTCCTGGGTTCCATTCCTGACCCTCTTTGGGAACTTGAGCATGTCACATGTTAAACTCTGCTGGGCTTCAGTTTTCCCATCTCTGGACCCTTATTCAGGTAATGGCCTTCTGACTCTGGGGCCACGAGGTCTCTAACCAGCGCTCCTGTGCGTTACACTTGTTACAGGCTCCATCACTGGGCCCAGGCTACTGCCTGCAATGACAGAAGGTCCCTCAGAGCTGGGGGCATGCATCAGGTCAGTACAGGCTACCTGCAAGCCTTGCTCTGCCATTCGATGCACGAGCCTGGTCCCTCTGGAGCACCAGAGAACCCCCAGCGGCAGGAATTACTTAAATTAGGGGGAGGGGGTGAATGCCATCTCTAGTGCAGGTGCCCCCATGGGTGCATGGTAGTCCCCTTGTACCTCTCCCCATACTCACAGGATGGCTTGAGCCCAGCACATGCAAAGCTGGGAGAAATCTCACTGGTTTTGCTTGCAGTGGGTATGGAGATAGTCCATGCATGGACTGCAGATCTCTAGGGGCTGGACTGGGCCCTGCCTTTACACCGCGGTGCTGGGGAGTACAAGTACCTGGCCCTTTGCCTGGCACACACGAGGGCCAGCCACAATTGCAGCCCTGGTGCCAGTGGAGAGCACTGGGGATGCATCCAAGGGGCTTTTCCATGGGCTAACTGCACAGACGGGGCGGGGTGGAGGCAAAGGGCAGGGAAAGCCCTGGCTTTACTGACCTCACCTGCTGGCCACCAGAGTTGGCCATGCTGGGAGGGGGGGGGAGGGGAGAGAATACACTGCACCCTTAGGAGCAGCACAATGAATTATTCCAGGAGCCCCGGCTCTCTTGACACTCCATGTTCAAAGCACGATCTAGCCGAGCCGTGTGATAAGTTTCAGTGCATCAGCATCCATAACAGAGCAGCGATCTGCTATCTCAGCAAACTCTGCTCTGCCATCGTGCATGCTGCCAAACTGCTCACAGGCCAGGAAAAACAGCAAGGAGATGAACCACATATTGCCTATGGGAGCCAGATACTCAAACACAAATCACACCGCCATTGGGGTACAATAATTCCTGATGGTCTGGCCTGGGAGTATGAGGAGCACAGAAAGGTTTACAGACAGCCTCCCACATGCCCCGCTGGATTATAAATGGCTCCGCATTCATCACTGCAAGAGGTTCCAGAGCTGCTCAAACAGGCCGAGTTTAGTCTGTCACATGCAAGAAGCTTGCTCATACTTTCTAATCATCTTCTCAAACAAACCCCACTCTGTATATTGGAGTCATTCATAATGTTCCTGCTCAGAGAGATCTTAGGAGCAGAGCCAGAGCCGTAATTAGCCCCAGGGGCCATTCTTGTCAAGCAGACAAGATTTCCCATCACGTCTTTGCCTTGTGCCTCAAACCCACCCCCAGGGGTCAGTGCAGCCTGTTCCATGATCCCGCCCCTCTTCTCCGTCCCCTGCAAATGGAGGTTGGACACTCCACATAGCGACAAGTGTCCCAAAGACCTCCAGCAGAGTGCCCACTGGGAATTCACCCAGTTGCAGCCACAAATGGACACGCCCTTGCAGTTGGGCCACATGCACAGCTGGGTGCATTACAAATATCGCAAACACGTTTTCTGAGGCCCTTTAACAATGTGACATGTATATGGAACGGTGCTTGCCAATGCTTAGGTCAATTAATACCATCCCAAAGGTGAGTGGGGAGTAGTGAGAACAACCTACATTTCTATCGTACATCCACGGATAACTAAATATAAACCCTGATCCAACCCTGCAGGCAATTCCCCCTGCTCTCGCTGAGTGTCAGCGTGCGCAGGGTAAAAACTCACGTGGCAGGGAGCCTTCGTCAATTCAGGCCCTACAACAATTGGAAACATGCTCACTCAGGGCAATTCCTATGGCTGAAAGCCCAGCACCTGGAACACAATGCCACTTTTTGCCTGGTTATTATAAACATTGAACAGAAATGTTCTTTTAGAAAGGCAGGAGAGCTGAAATTACTGTAAGGTGGGTGCACAACTGATTGAAATACCCCACTCAAGGAGTAATTCTCAGTGGTTCACTGTCAAACTGGGGGGACATAGCTAGTGGGGTCAATCCTGGGTCTGGTACTATTCCATGTTTTCATTGATGACTTGGCTAATGGAGTGGAGAGTACGCTTACAAAATCTTTAAGGCGCCACCAGACTCCTTGTTGGTTTTGCTTACAAAATGTGCAGATGACACCAAGCTGGGAGGGGTTGCAGGCACTCTGGAGGACAGGATTAGAATGGAAAACGACCTTGACAAATTGGAGAATTGATCTGAAATCAACAAGATGAAATTCAATAAAGACAAGTGCAAAGTACTTCACTTAGGAAGGAAAATTCAAATGCACAATTACAAAATGGGGAATAACAGGTTAGGTGGTCGTACCGCTGAAAAGGATCTGGGGTTATAGTGGGTCACAGATTGAATATGGTCAATAATCTGATGCAGCTGCGAAAAAGGCCGATATTCTGGGGTGTATTAACAGAAGTGTCATATGTAAGACACGGGAGGTAACTCTCCTCTTTTACTCAGCACTGGTGAGGCCTCAGCTGAAGGGCTGTGTCCAGTTTCAGGCACCACACACACTATAGGGAAGATGTGGACAAACTGGAGAGAGTCGACAGGAGAGCAACACAAAGTATCAAAGATTTAGAAACCTGACCTATGAGGAAAGGGTAAAAATATTGGGCATGTTTAGCCTTGAACAAAGCAGAGTGAGGGGGGACCTGATAAGTCTTCAGATATGTTGAGGGCTGTTATAGCGAGGAGTTCTCCATGTCCACTGAGGGTAGGACAAGAAGCAGTGAGTTTAATCTGCAGCAAGGGAGATTAGGTTCGATATTAGGAAAAAACTTGCTAACTCTAAGGCTAGTTAAGCTGTGGAGTCCCCATCAATGGAGGTTTTTAAGACCAGGCTGGATAAACACCTGTCAGGGGTGATCTAGGTTTACTTGGTCCTGCCTCAGCACAGGGGGCTGGACTAGCTGACTTCCTGAGGTTCCCATCCAGCCCCACAGTTCTATGAGTCTGTGCTGTTCCCTGGGGACAGGGCTGCACTTCGCTGGGGATTTCCTGATTTCACCTGGGGGACACACACAGCCCAAGAACCACCCAGAGATCAGAGATGGACCCACAGGGACAGACTGCAAAGGGCCAGCCCCTCAGTGGTGCTCATTGGCATTGACTTCAGTGGCAGGGCCGGCTCCAGGCACCAGCAAAGGAAGCAGGTGCTTGGGGCGGCCAATGGAAAGGGGCGGCACGTCTGGGTCTTCGGCAGCGGGTCCCTCAGTCCCTGACGGAGGGAAGGACCCGCCGCCGAATTGCCACCGAAGAATGAAGCGGCGTGGTAGAGCTGCCGCTGAAGTGCTGCCGATCGTGGCTTTATCTTTCTTTTTTTTGGCTTCGCCGCTTGGGGCAGCAAAAAAGCTGGAGCCGGCCCTGTTCAGTGGAGCTATGGGGATTGACTCTGGAGTGCAGTTTTTATTTTCATCCAGCACAAGCCTATTAGCAATAACCCCAATCCTGGGTTTAACGAAAACCCTGTTCTACAACGCTCACATGTCCTTGTGCACGGTGCAAGCACAGGAAGGGAGCAGCCCTGCCTCTTCCATGCAGCAACAATATACCTACCTAGGCCAGGATTAGCGCAGGGATCGATACCATCCTGCTGCACGGTGGTTCCAGCCCTCTGGCTTTAGACTCAAAGGCCCAGATCCCCTGTAGTTCTTGGTCCGAGAGGGGCTGGATAGAACGTCGGCCACTTACACGTGCCAGGGCGCACGCTGTATGTGTTCGCCTGTTACAGTGGTGCTGCGGCAATGGGCATCGTGAGAACTAGGTCCTTGGGTAAGGTGCTGTGCACCCTGCACTGCCATTGACTTCAGTGGGAATTCAGGGCACTCCGTGCCAGGCAGAATCAGACCAGGATGGAGGCGCGCGCTCTCTCTCTCTCTCTGCAGTGACATAACTTCCTCCAAAAATAAACAGTCACCCTCTGCTTCAAGCTCAGCCCTTCAGGGTATTTGTACAGGTGGAGACGTGTAAGGAACCCCCTGCTTCCCTTGGGCTTGGGCTGAGCAGGGAGAGTTTTTACCAAGGTTTGCGAGGTTCCCGAACCCCAGCTTCCTGGCACTGGTGTGTTCACGAACTGGGCGAACGACACTTCCAGCGAATAGCATCATTCCCCTCCCTGATCCCTCTCTCCACTCCGGCTGCTCTCCCTCTCCTCCACACAGGGAAGGGAGCCCAAGCATTGGTTAGGCCCATGGGGTATTTGTAGGTAGCCACACAGAAAAAAACAGCCATGGCGGCGGAGGTTGGGTTTGGTTCAGATAAGCACCCAGAACTTCAGTGGCTTCTCCAGAGCATATCTGAATCTCTTGGGCTGCTGCTTTGCCCCGGCGGGACATTTTCTGGGAGCTTCCCAGGGCTGACTTCCTGGCTTGTAGGAGTTAGAGGTGGAAGAGATCCGGTAAGTCTGCCATGGTGTAGCGGATCTCACCAGCAGCAGGATAGTCACCTCAAAACATTCCCCTTTCTTACATTTCACCGCATGAGTCTGTATGGTGCTCCTGGCACTGACGCTTCCCACCCCAGCCAGAAACCCCAGGAGAACCACCTCTCCACGTGTGCCATGCTAGTTCCAGAGACGACTAGACAATAAATGTGGAGGCCAGGTCAGATCAGCTGTGCCGAGGCAGCTGCAACAAAGACCAGTGTGGAGCGAGGCGGTTGAGAAATGGCCCCTGAGCTCTGCCATGGCAGAGACCTCGCCATATCCTGTTTGTTACCGCGCTGTCCTTGGCAACAACAAGCCCGGGGAATCCTACACCACGGGAGTAATTGACATCAGATGCTTCTTTGACCTACAATATCTACCAGAGAACCTGGAAGCATTTATTTGTCTGAAAATATAAATCTCTCTCCCTCTGTAGGAAGGCTCGGAGCTGGGCTCCGTGAGGCTAATGAGTCCGAGCTGCAAGCCCATGATGAATATGATTGCTGAAAGCATTTTCCTGAGTTCTTCTTTCCTGGGTATCGAGTTACAAGTTACCAGACTTCCTGTCCAGCCCATGCTTTTCATTTCTTATTTGTAGCCTTCTAAACACTGTCTGTCAACTCCCAGCGTCGGCGGAAACGGCTCCATCCCTTCCCTACCCACCACAATAGGAGGGCCCAAGAACCTCAGCCCCGCAGCTGTTACCAACTCCGGGCTGGGGTGGGGTTGGAGATTATAACTCGGCCCACCTACCAAGGCTACAGACTGAAATTGGGCCAAGAAGCCCCAGAGGGATTTGGTTTTATCTTTAGCACATTTCAGTCATTTCCACCATGTAGGAGTTGGGCAAGTTCTGCTTTACTGGTGCTTCCAAACTGGCGCATTGCTTTCCCAGCAAGTGCAAAAGTATTTAAATACGGAGCCACAAAGTAACCTGCAGGATCCGGTGGAAGGGCAGTGGGCCAGGGACGCAGGCGACCTTCAGTCCGGTCCTGCTCCTGCCAGATAACTTTGGGCAAGTCATTTCTCCTCCCCCACAGCGCTGTCTGTAAATGAGCCACTTTGTGAAGTGCTTTGAGATCCATAGATGAAACGCCAGCTGAGCCAGACCAGGGTCTTGTTTCAAGCTGCCTTGCCTAGGGCACTTGCTCCTACAATCCATAGGTTTGCCAGAGGTCAGCATAAAGCGTTTCTCGTCTGGCCTGGCCAGGGCTGCCCATTGTGGCCTCCCTCCTTTACCTGCTCTTCCCTTACCGACTCTTTTCTTTGGTCTGATTCTCCCCCTCGGTGGCTTTTATCCACCCCTACTCACTGGGGTATCTCAGCAGAGCATTCCCCTTCCTTCCTGGCTCTGGGGTTATACCTCCCCCCCCAAGACAGACACTGACTCAGCAGCAGTAAGTCCCCATCCCCCCAAATGGATCCAGCCGCAGATAACCACCGTCTGAGTCAGAGATGTTACACCCTTCAATCAGGCGTCTAAAGCATTGTGCAAAGGCAGATGCACCGAACAGACTAAGGGGGCCCAAGGAGAATTAAGCCTCCCCAGAGAGCTTTCCACCCAGACAGGGACTAAGCCTTGTGGATGCTGCACAGGGGGAGCAGGGAAGGAGGTTAGATGTTATCCTCCCTCGTCCATTTCCCACGGGGAAACTGAGCCGCAGGGTGGGTAAGTGACTCAACAGCGGAGCTGGGAATAGTCTCCAGCTCCCTGATTCCCAGCGCTGGGCGTTAGCCACCTGGGGATGGTTGCTGCTCCCCCAGCTCACTGTGTGTGTGGAGATACTGTGGGCCCATTGCTCTGGGGATCATCCCAATCTGCAGGAGGCTAGGTGGAGTTAATGCAGCACAAACTTCAGGCCAGTCTCTCCTTACACACAGATAGGAAGTTGGGGTGTCCGTTTTCTGTCAATGCCAGCAAACCTCACAGCAGTCACTGAGGCGCGGGGCCCCATTTCCCCCCTGAAAACCTGAGGCGGATCTACTCCGCTGTCTTTAAGGCTCAAGGACTCAGATGCACACAGGGCTGTGTGAGATTCAATAGCCCCCAAAATACATCCTCTGGGCCGGACCCCACCAGCCTCGACCCACCACTGCAGCCTCCATGGGTGATTCTCACTGCAGACAAAGGGGCCGCAGGACTAGCTGCTGCATTAGCACAGGGGTGGGAGCAAAGTCAGCCCTGGCACAAGCCACCAGCCGCTGGCATTTGGCCCATGGAGCTGAGTTCCAAGCCGCAGCAAGTTGCCTTGGGATCAGGTCCACCTCTGGTTACTAGATAACCAGGTAGGAAAAACAGCCCATCGTAGTGAGCAATTAGCCAGCGTCTGGAGCTCTGTGCACACACCCGTGGGAAGGAGGAGCCCACCGCTGCCCAGCCCAGCTTCCCCGTGGTTTGAATCCGACTGGGGAGGTCACGGGGAGGCAGTTTGGTGCTGTCAATAGAGGGATGCTCGAGGGGATTTCAGCCTCTGCCTCCCTCAGCCAGGACTCATCTGCTCCAGGGTTGTGAGGCCTGGGATCCAGCCCCAGACCTACGGCCAGGCAGGGCTCACGCAGGTTTGCCCTGCAAGAATCGCCGGGCTTGTCCTGGGTTTGAGGGAATCCCACCCCAGAGCCTCGTCCTGCCTGAAACACCCTCCAGAAACTCCCACCATGTGTGTTCCTGGGGGGGGCAGGGCACGCTAGTCTGCCAGGTGCTGGAGCAGGGAGCCACGTCTGCAGGGCAGGAAGTGAGAGCTGCTCCCTGGGCCAGGACCCAGGGCATTTGGTACAAGCAGGTGGCTGCTGCCAGAGTTGTGGAGAGGAGGAGGCAGAATGGAGGGAAGGATGGGGGCAGTGCAGGGTGGGGAGGGCAGGCTGCAAGCCCTGGAGAAAGCCCAGGAGGGTGGGGTTTGAACAGCACATCTGAGAGCTGTGCCAGACACAGCGGGGTGGGGAGGCAGAAGAGAAGGGACGATGTGGCAAAGGGGAGCAGAGGGTTATTCCGCCAGAAAGGCCCCCCCTCAAATCATCCTGCCTAGGGACTCCCAGACACGGTGAGCGTGAGACCCTCTCTGGCCACAGGCAGCCGCTGGCACTGAACCGGCCCAGCTGCTGGTGCCACCCAGCTAAGGGCTTTGCTAAAGCCAATGGGAGATTTGCCTGAATACGGACCGGCAAGAAAGGCCAAGACCAGGTCAAGGCAACAGGCAGAGCCCAGGGAGCAAATTCCCTTCCTCCTCCCCTGCCCTCCGTCAGGGAGGCCCGACCCTGGCAGCCACTTGCCCCAGCTCGGAGCACTGGGAGGGCCAAAGCTAATGGCTGGATTGAGCCCATGTCTGGAGAGGATTTCCAGGGAGAAGGCTTCTGTGTAGCTGGAAGAAGGGGCTCGAATGGCCCAAATGACCAGCCATCAGGCCCACTGCCAGGAATCCCCCTGCCCTTTGGCTTTGAATCCCCGAGTTCAGCGCAACCAGCGACGGGGTCTGAGATGCCAACAGCAGCTTGGGTGATGAGACCCCAGAGAGGACGACAAGGATCAGAGTGTCTCACACACACGCACACCCCAGGGAGCCGCAGAAGAGTCTGGAGCCAATGACAGTAATACTGAGCACTTTACAAATAATCCCATCATAGCCCTTGAAGACGCAAGTAAATTTCAGCCCCATTTACTCAGAGAGGTAAAGTGACTTGGCCAAGGCCAGAGAGGGAGTCAATGTCGGAGCCGAGATTAGACCCTACAACTTCCTGCCTCCCAGTCCTATGCGCACTAGAGTTTACATGACCAATCAGGTCTTCTCCATCTCTGATTCCTGGGAAAAATTCTTAACGAACATCATTTATTTTTCTAAGCTTGCCCATTTGCTGAGCCCATCAATTCAGTCTCAGGCTCTCAGTTCCCTCAGTGACTCCACTTCCCTTGGCCCCATCAGAGCCTCAGGTCTAAACCCTTCCCAGGATCAGTCGGGTTGGGTTGCTGTGAATGCCCATTCCAAACACCAGGCTTAAACACCTGCTCCCTCCACCTCCACGCTCCTCGGCAACTGACGCCTTCTGCACACTAAGCCAATGCAACGGCTCTGACCTCCAGCACCATTCACGCCGTCCCCACCACCGCACACGGCTCTGCAGAACAGCACAGGAGCCCCATGCCAGGGTCCTGCCGTGAGTGATCAGAGCTCCCCAGGTAGGCAGCAAGCACAGGATTCTCCTCTGTAATGTGTGAAACACAGAAGAGGGGACAGAACTGTGTTCGCTTCGTTACAATCCCAGGGAGTAAGCAGTTGGCCCCATGCCATAGCATCCCCTCTCTGGGCATGGAGGCTGTCCCCAGGCTCTGACTGACCAGATGGCCATAGGGGTCGGAAGTGCCTTCACGGCTAATCGAGATGGGCGTGAATCAAGCTTTGGGGAAGTTTGGTAATGGGGCTGGATCCAAACTCTGGCTCCGAGGAGCTGAACTGACCCTCATGTGGTCAGGAGAAACAGAGGCACCTTCTCAGGACTCACGTGAGCACACCTAGCAGGGACGCACAAAGCACAGGCACACTGGAAAGCCTGAGCAGAAGCTGAACCACATGGCTCGAGGGGTTTCAGATGCTGGGACTGGTGAACCTGTTTGCGTATGTGCAAGAGACACAGCAGAGGGGAAAGACACACGGTGACGCAGGGACAGAAGCAGGCCAGGTGGAAGCTTGGTGTGGCCCTGGGAGAAGCCTAGAGAAAGGCTTGGGTTAGGGGTGCTGGCTGAGAGGGGCTTGGCCCTGCAAGTGAGGACACCGTCTCCTGTTGTTTGGCTCCTCCTATGTCCAGGGAAACAGGACCGCGCACATTGTTTGGAAATAAAAACACCGCCCCAAAGGAGTACCTGCCTGTCTCCAGTTTCTCCTCCGAACTGGAACAAGGACTCTGAGTTTTTGGCTAGGTGCCTGGATCAAGAGAGGAAACTGGACAACACCTCCAAAAACACCGGGGAGAGAGAAACTCATTTGCAAACACACAGTGCGACTCCCCGGAGAGCCTTCTCCTCCGCAGCCCTGCCCTGGGAACAGCTTCCCAGAACTCTGCCTCCGGGACTTCTCTCTGCAGCCTCCATAGGCGCAGGCTGCCCATCGCACACGAGCATCTGGTGCAAGTCGCCCCATTAGCACAGTTCACACTGGGGAGCGCAGCTATGAAAGGGGCCACTGACCTGTCCCGAAGCCAGCAGCTTCCCAGCCTGGTGACATCAGCGGGAAGGTTAATAGGACTCTGGCCTCAGCAGAGAGCGAAGGTTCTGGGCAGCAGCTCCATCAGCCAATAGTCTGACAAATTAACATCTGAAAAGAGCAAAGAGGAAAAACATAAGTCATCTGTCGAGACTGAAAACAGCTGGGGAGCCCAGGACGCACTGGGCTAGGCCTGGCCCAGATTGGAGCTGGCTGGCTTGCTCTACTCCCCCCCAGCCCCTTCTTCTTTAAGGGCTCACTTTACAGAAAAGTGGTGCTTTGCTGCCACCCTGTGGGAGATGTGGATTAGCAGGATTTTCACGTGTGCTTCATTTCCCACCAATTCCTCCTCCCTGCTAGGATGATGATGTGAGTGATGAAAAAAGTGGATTTTCCAGACAGAGCTTATTTCCTTTCTTTAAAGAAATGCATGTGTGGAAGCCCCCTGGGAAAGGTCCCTCTCAAGTTTTACAATGGGGTTACTCCCCTGATGTAAATGGAGT
Organism: Trachemys scripta elegans; assembly: GCF_013100865.1. Taxonomy (NCBI): domain Eukaryota; kingdom Metazoa; phylum Chordata; order Testudines; family Emydidae; genus Trachemys; species Trachemys scripta. The sequence continues at coordinate 22,386,101 of NC_048314.1, forward strand.
TACTCCTGATTTACTGTGATGTAAATGACATCAGAAGCAAGACACAAAATGTCCGCTCCATTCAGGAGGCAAGTTGGGGAAATGGCAGCGTCCGGGGAAATCTGAAATATGGCCCTAGAAGAAAGACTGACCAAATACTGGAGGAGCACTAACACGTAACGCATAAACAACGAGGAGTCCTTGTGGCACCTTAGAGACTAACACATTTATTTGGGCATAAGTTTTCGTGGGCTACAGCCAGGGCCGGCTCCAGGGTTTTGGCCGCCCCAAGCAGCCAAAAAAAAAAAAAAAAAAAAAGCCACGATCGCGGTCTGTGGCGGCAATTCGGTGGAAGGTCCTTCGCTCCGAGCGGGAGTGAGGGACCAACCGCCGAATAGCTGGACCTGCCGTCCCTCTCCGGAGTGGCTGCCCCAAGCACCTGCTTGCCAAGCTGGTGCCTGGAGTTGGCCCTGGCTACAGCCCACTTCATTCATTTTAGCCCACGAAAGCTTATGCCCAAATAAACTGGTTAGTCTCTAAGGTGCCACAAGGACTCCTCGTTGTTTTTGCTGATACAGATTAACACGGTGACTGCTCTGAAACATATAATGCATAGCCACCGCCAGGTGGCCTCACCAGTACACCTTTGCCAGCTGTGCTTAGGCATTCCTAGGATAGATTGGGGGGCAGGAGAGGAGAAAAGAAACTCTGAGTCAATCACTGAAGAGGCGGCCAGGGCCGGCACTTCCACTAGGCGACCCTAGGCGGCATTTGGAAATTCGACGGCAGGGGGTCCTTCCGCTCCGGGTCTTCAGCAGAAATTCGGCGGCGGGTCCCAGAGCGAGTGAAGGACCCGCAGGTGAATTTCCGCTGAAGACGCGGAGCAGAAGGACCCCCGCCGCCGAAGACCCCAGGCCCCCTGAATGCTCAGAGAAGGAGCACTGCCGCCTAGGGCAGCAAAAACCCTGGCGCTGCTCCTGGAGGTAGCAAAGCCCCCTCCTACCACTGCCCCCCCCTCCCCAAAGCACTCATGTGCACTCTGCAAAGAGCTGAGAGAAAGAGAACCGGGCCCAAGTGCTGACTCACTCACTCCGTGCAAAAGGGGAACAAAAAGGAAGTGAAAACCAGGAGATTGTGTGTGAAAAATCAGGTCAAATGAGGAAAAAGGTGCCAACTCAACCCCCCTCCCCTCTCCTGCAAAGCCTGCAGGCCACCGGGAGATGAAAGGAGGAAGAGCAGGGAGAGTGCAGATACAAGGTGACCAGGGGGCAGCTCAGGAGACATGCAGGGAGAGGGCTGTGAGATTCTATCTGCCCACTGGAAACCAGCTCCCTGCAGAGCAGCTCCCAGTAATGCCAAGGTGCAGACCAGGGGATGGATCTGTGACCCCGCAGACAAGGATCACAGTCAGGATGGGACCTTGAATATGCAGGGACCTAACGGGGTGCAAAGGTGCACCATGAACTGCTTGCGAATCGGGGTGTGGAACAGCCTGGTGCCAGGTGCCAACATCCCAAGCATGTGCGGATAGTAACAGGACTGTCCACACTGGTGTGTCTATAAATGATGCTGCCCAAGTACATCCTCCCATCCTGGTATCTACAGCAATCGTGCGGCTCTCCTTGGACCAGTCACATAGTAACCAGGCTGCCCCCATGTTCCCACCAGCCCTACATGCTGCTGTCTACTCGTGCCTGCGTTTGACGGGTGTCTATACGGGCTCACTTGTCAGGGTCGTGTTTTTACAAGAATGAGTAACTGGCAAAACAGTTGCTGCTTTTCAAGAACTATGTGATTTTCAAGTAGAAGAGCAGCCATCTGAATGATGTTCAGAGCTCCGTAGAGTTTAAAGCCAGACAGGACCATTAGATCATCTAATCTGACCTCCTGCATATCACAGCCCCTTACATTTCATCCCGCTACCACTTTGAGCTCAATAGCATTTGACTAAAGCACGTCTTTCAGAAAGGCTGAAGACCCCAAGAGACAGCACATCCACCACTGCCCTTGGGAGTTTGTTCCAGCCGTTAATCTCTATCACGGTTGAAACATTCAGAATAGAAACTAGGCACAATTTGTCTAGCTTCAGCTTTCAGCCATTGGTTCTTGTTCTGCCTTTGTCCACTGGACTAAAAAGCCGGTTAGTACCCTACGGTTCCTCCCCAGGAAGGTTCAGATGCACTGTACTCAAGTCACCGCTCGATCTTTTTCATAACTAAACAGATTGAGCTCTTTAAGTCTCTCCCTGGGAGGCATTTTCCTCCCATCTTCAAATCATTTTTGTGGGTCTTTTCTGAACCTTCTCCAATTTGTCAACATGCCTTTTAAAATGTGGACACCAGAACCAGATGCAGTATTCCAGTGTCAGCCTCACCGATGCCATAGACAGACGATAAGTCACCTCCCTGGTCCCCCATTCCTACATCCAAGGATCGCATTAGCCCTTTTTGCTCCAGTAATGCCCTGGGAGCGCATGTGGAGTTGCTTGTCCACGGTGACCCCTAAATCCTTTTCAGAGTCACTGGTTCCATTCTGTGGGTGTGGCCTACACGCCTTGTTCCCAGCCGTAGAATTTGGTATTTGGCTGTATTAAGACATTGTGTTTGAATGGGCCCAGATTACCAAGTGCTCCAGACCACTCTATATGACTGCCCTGTCCTCATAATTCTTTGCCATTTTGCATCACCCACAAATCGGATCAGCACTGGGTTTATATTTACTTTCAGCTCACGGATGAAAAGGATGCATAGCTCAGGTTTAGTATGATCCCTGCAGAACCACACGAAACCCATTTGGTGATGATTCCCCATTGACAACTACTTTCTGAGATCTCTCGGTTAGCCAGTTCTTAAGCCATTTAACATGTGCTCTATTCATAGTCTATATTGCTAACTTTGTAATCAGCATGTCATGTGGTACTAAGGACGTGTCTATATGGAGAATCAGTGAGCGTGAGCTGGGATGTAAATCTACCGTGCTCAAGCATGTCACATGCTAACTCGCCAATGGGCCCTCCTTCTGCCTGTTTAGGTCAAAGCACACTACGGAGCTTTACGTGCGTGGTGGCAGGGCCCACATGGCCAGTTAGCGTGTAACACACTAGAGAGCTGCAGATTTAGCGCCTGACAAGCTGGGGTGTAAATCTCCATGTGGACAAACCCTAAGTCGATTGCCTTACACAACTCTACGTAGATTACATCTACTCAGTTACCTTTATCAGCCAAATGTATCATCTCAAACAATGAAATCAGGTTTGTTTGACAAGGTGTAATTTTCCATAAAAACTATGTTGACTGGCATTTATTATATGCTTATCTTTTCATTCTTTATCAATTGAATCCCATATCAGTTTTCCATTATTTTGCCTGGGATGAATGTCATCCCACTTGCCCTTTTTGAAGAGTGGCACAATATTAGCACTCTTCCAGTCTTCCGCAACTGTGTCAATATTCTGAGACTTAGTCAAAATTATCAGCAGGCCAGAGATCTCCTCAGCCAGCTCTTTTAAGACTCTTGGGTGCAAGTTATCCAAGCCTTGCTGGTTTAAATTCTTTTATTCCTAGCAGCTTTACTAATGGACTGGAAAGTAGTTAATCATCCTCATGTGATAGGAGTGATTTCATGGCATGAATTAAGGCAGCAGCTATACCCATCTCCTAGGGATTCTCTAGTTAATATTCCTAAAGCATTTTATAAGTATGATGCATTTCTCTCTTTGGCTTTCCTAGCCAAGACATCTACTCCTCATCCTTGCCCAGCCTCCAATCCCCAACATGAGCATATCCCTGCATTGCTGCTTTTGCAATTGGTGGTTGAATAATCTACTAGTGTGACACTCTGTATCTCAGGGGAACACCCAACACCCCCATGTTCATCCTTATAATACAATTGTGTGGTATCCAATGCAAAGTTTGTCATGTAGGGTGTCTTCAGAAGGCTCATGATGCACTGAGCATTGTTATTATAGTAATGTTATAGGTTGTAATTTAATGGATATAGTTATGAGGCTGAAAATGTATCCTCATGGCTTAAAACAAGCCCAGGCAAAACTCTCCAGGAGCAGAGGGGCAGTTCACACCTCATCAGGGCAGGTATGGGACAAATCCAGGCCAGCCTCACAGGAATAAAGGACGCTGGCCTAGGCAGCAACAAAAGGATCTGTTGGACTCTCAAGTGAGTCACCCCCCTCCCCTTAGTCAGTTTGGGACTGCAATGAGGTAATGCTTACCTGACTCTGAAGGGGGGGGGGGTGGGCAAAGCCAAGAGGGCAGAAAGGACAAGGTAAAAGGGATAGACGTTTGCCATGCTCCTCCTCTCTCTTCCTACCTCCATCTACAGACACCACCACCAAGCGACTAAAGCGCTGATCAAAGGGGAGAGCCTGGCTATAGGACAACCAGCCAGCCTGTGGTGAGAAGCATCTAAGTTTGTAAGGGCACTGAAAGTGTTAAGAGCAGCTTAGAATGCATTTTGCTTTTATTTCATTTGACCAAATCTGACTTCTTGTGCTTTGATTTATAATCACTTCAAGTCTTAAACAAATTTATTAACTACAAAAGATAGTTTGTTCTACCTGAAGCAGTGCATTTGGTTTGAAGCGTGTCAGCGACTCCCCTTGGGATAACAAGCCCAGTACATATCCATTTCTTTGTTAAATTGACGAACTTATATAAGCTTGCAGCATCCAGCAGGAATAACTGGATACTGCAAGACAGCGGTTCATAGGGTTGTATCTGGGACCGGAGATACTGGTTAGTATCATTCGGTTGCACAATCCAAGCAGTGGCTGGCCAAAAGTGCTCACTCATGTGGCTGGGAGCAGCTCACATGCTAGAGGCTGTGTGTGAACAGCCCGGGAGTGGCTGGCTCCCAGAGTTGAGGAATGGTGTGACCCAGCAGATCACCGGTCCAGATAACACCAGGGGAACGTCACAACCAACCTTGGCTCAAACTCTGCCTCCACTTTCATCCCGGCAGCCTTCAGTAAGTATGATAGAGGGAACAGACACAGGCATGACTGAGTGGGGAGCTTGGCCTCGACTCATAGTCCATAATTCTTCCCCCCCACTGAGTTAAGGCCCTAAACTCCAAACCTCAGCACCATTAGAATCCCCAGCCGCTTGTACAGTTAATGGAAGTGTATAAACAAGTCAACCCGTCAGCTGGCAACACTCACAGAGGCTCCGCGGGGCCAGGAGTCAATGGATCAGCCGCTCATCTAGAGTCTGGGGATAGAACGTGAGCCATGCAGGCCGTGCGGCTCTGGGGGAAAGTCAGGAGCTGGAATCTGCCACAGGAACTGCCCCGAAGGAGAGCAGCTGACCGTGCTACGCCATCCAGTTCAGGAGCCTTGTGCTTTGCAACGCCATACCAGGAAGAGCTCCCACACCATGGGACCTGGCTAACCCCTAACCTGGCTTGCAACCTAGTGCAGGGCTTGACGTGTGCTCCAGCCCTGCAAACATGACGAAATAGGCCACTCAGTCCCAGCTGCTCGTCAAGACCAGACAGTGCTGTGTGGAACAACTGGGTCCCGGGACCGTAGGTGTGTTTGCCAGCAACATCTGATCAGCTTAGACTCAAACACCCCATCTGTGTGTACAGCTGGGCCAGCACCAGGGAGTCCTCCACACTAAACCCCTCGCCCAGCGCTGCAAAGTGTGGGTGGGCTTGGCCTACAGGAGGGTCTGTTAGCCCACTGTTCCCTTTGCTCTCCCTTCATCCTAGGGCATGGGACAGCCAGCATCAGCTAGTTACTCACGTGCGGTGCCCAGTGCTGCTTGAAGATGCGAGAACTCGAGCAGTACAACGGGCAGGACCGGAGAGGAGCCAGGGCATTAATGATGGTTAACAACTTCCCCACCATTGGGCTCCAGGGCTCCTTTCAGCCCTCATCAGCATCACTGCCTGCCCCAATCTGCCTGCCGGCTCCCCTGCCCTGCCCGTGCGATGCACTGCTTCCAGGGAGAGGGATGGGTGTTTTTTCCAGTGCAAGCCAGGAGCCTCTCAAAGTGTTTATACATTCTGGGGCCTGTACATTGCAGGCTGCTGAGTTAGCGACAGACAAATAACCAGGCCCATTAAGAAACATGTGCTCTTTTGTTGACACATTTAGAGACAGGCCCATCAATGCCATTCATCTCTCATGCCCCCACATCCCTAAACGTACCCCCCAAAGTCCCCCACCCAGCCCCGCTGGCTCCCCCAGCCTCGCAGGGGGCGAGTCTGTTTCTCCTCCTTGTAGGGAGGAATCAGACAGAGAAGCCTCTGGTGAGCCACCTAGCTAGAGCAGGAGCTCAGCTTGTTGATACAATTAGTGCCTAAGAACTGGCTTCTCCCTTGCTATCAGCTGGAATGTGTCCTCTCCTGACACAGGCGGTGCTGGCCCATTAATCAGCCCTGTGTCAGCACAAGCCTTGCAACCACTAGAAAACACCTTCTTTTCAGGCATGTGCAGCTGTGCTGGTTGGATAGTTAAATTGTCCAGCCAAATTGAGAACTCCACCTCCCTGGAGTGACCCAAGTTCTGAGCAAGACAAAAAGCAACCCATTCCCCTCCCCAGGGTCTGCGTGACGTCCTCCCCTCTTGCTGTACAGGGTATAATCACACTGCCTTGAGCGGACTCCTCCGAGACACAGGGGAATTCATTTCCACCTTCTATCAGGGGCTGCACTCTGAAGCCTAGACATCTGCCCCAGCCTTACAGACCTTCCCCAGAGCTACCTTCTTCATCTCCCTCCGTAAGAACTGTCAAGGAAAAGCCCCTCTATGACCAGCCCCCAGCTCTATCCACAGCATCATCCTGGGAATCCTTACCCTTTCTCTTCAGCCTCTGCTGCACCACAGGCACCCTCAGACCTGGGCACCCTAGCTCTGTTTGGCCATGCCCATGCTCCCACAGCAGGCACTACTGAAAGCCCAAACACTAATCACTCTCTATAAGGAGAGACTGGAAGCTTATTTATAGTCCTGCCCTCTTTCCCAGCATTCCTTGCTAGCGCAGGCCCCTCTAAGAACTACAGTCCCCAGAATGCCTTGCAGTTTGAACAGGGTTGTATCAAGCCTTACACCTGCCTTAAAGGGCCAGAATACTGGTTTCCAAACAATTTCCTCATTTAAAAAAACATATCATGGCAAAAGAATTCAAGCTGACACAGTGTCACTCAAATTCCCACCTCCCAGAAGAACTGGGTCCTGACACTGCTGGAAGAACAGGGCTGGGAACCTGGGTTCTAACTTACATGCACATACATCCCATTCCAGAAGTCCACACAGCAATGAAACAGCCCCGAGCCTAAGCCTCGCATGCCTGTATCAGGTGGCACAGGCCAGCCGTGGGTTTTTTCTTTGCTGTGTAGACATACCCTAAATGTCTAGGAAATACGACCTACAAGAGAAGATTGAAAAAATTGAGTTAATTTAGTCTGGAGAAGAGAAGACTGAGCGGGAACATAGCTGTCTTTAAGTATATAAAAGGTGGTTATAAAGAGAAGGGTGATAAATGTTCTCCTTACCCACTGAGGACAGGACAAGAAGCAATGGGCTTAAATTGCAGCAAGGGCGGTTTAGGTTGGACATTAGGAAAAACTTCCTGACTGTCAGGGTGGTTAAGCACTGGAATAAGTTGCCTAGGGAGGTTGTGGAATCTTCATCATTGGAGATTTTTAAGAACAGGTTAGACAAACGCCTGTCAGGAATGGTCTAGATCAGGGATCGGAAACCTTTGGCACGTGTCCCGCCAGGGTAAGCCCCCTGGCGGGCCAGGCCGGCTTGTTTACCTGCCGCATCCTCAGGTTCGGCCGATCGCAGCTCCCCTGGCCGCGGTTCACCGTCCCAGGCCAATGGGGCTGCGGGAAGCAGCATGGGACGAGGGATGTGCTGGCTACTGCTTTCCGCAGCCCCCATTGGCCTGGGACGGTGAACCGGGGCCAGTGGGAGCCACGATCGGCCGAACCTGCAAACGCGGCAGGTAAACAAACCGGCCCAGCCCGCCAGGGTGAGCGGCGTGCCACAGGTTGCCGATCCCTGGTCTAGATAATACTTATTCCTGCCTCAGTTCAGGGGACTTGACAAGATGACCGCTCGAGGTCCCTCCCCGTCCTACAGTTCTAGGATTCTCTGAAACCAAAAGAAAGACAGACACACTAAAACCAAGAGACCAAAACTGAAAGCCCTGACACAGCAGTCCACCAGCCACAAACATTCAATTCTAATTTTTCCTAGAAAGAATGAAACTGCAGCCTGAAAATAGGAACAACCGGGTTTTATTTCCTTGGACATCACAATCTTAGCTGCCTGTGGCCAAGTGATCTGATTGATTCCCCTGCTCACGTGCAATAAGAGGCTAAGTAAACCCACAGTTGTAGCTTTGGTTCTGCTTGTCCATTAAACCCCTGATCCTGCAATGGGATTAGTGCAGGCACAATGCTCGAACTGGAGGATCAGGACCTAAATTTATGCACATCTTAATATCGGCAACGGTTTCCCAACGCTAATTGCAAAGGAAGGCTCCTAATAGAGTTGAAGTGAAGTCCTGGCCTATTCACTTCCCATTGACTTTGACAGACCAGGATTTCACCCCTGGTTGGAAAATGGGGAGACATTTTTTGCACAAATGTGTTTCTGTTTTACAGCAACGTGTTGTTTTGATAAAACTCCCTTGTTAGCTCTAGGAGCTGAGAAACCTGTAGGTTTCTGATGAAGCTGAGGTCTCGCCCACTGCTGCAGGATCTGAACTTTCTGCAGGGAGTTGTCTACTGCTACATAGAGCCCTACACACCTAAGGAGGATTGGAGCAGTTCCAAAGGTGTCCCTCCAGTTCCGACAAAACAGTAAGTCACAGTGCCCCTAGCGCTATGGTAATACAACTATTAATAACAATAGAAGAGTGGGTTGAAGCAATGTAACCCTTTTGAATATGCGCGCTATATATATACTGGTACAGGGGCTGAAGCAGTACAAATTCTATTGTAAACACAGTTAATTCAGAGGAAAAACCACCACCCTTAAGGGAGAAACCAAGGTGTTTCCCAGACAAACCCTCCAGGCTAAGAATACTGGATCTGGCTGCGGAAATGCAGTGAGATTGCAGTTCTGCTCTGGAAAGGGAGGTTGTAAAAATAGCATTGTGGGGTCCTAGGGGCTATCAGAATTGGACCCGCAAACTTACCTGAACTGTGAGCTCAACTGTGAGAAGTGAGCGAAAGTTTGTAACATGTTCATACACCAGCCCGTGTTAATGGGGAAACATGCACAAGGGAGACAGACTAAATTGGTGAAAACAAAAAGCCTTCCTGATACAGCTCAAGGACAAGGATACGCTCATGCCTGGTAAACAAGAAAAGCCTGGAAATTAATGTACCAAAATTGGTGCGTTGGAAATTAGGCCTAATTGGTAAACAGTAACGAGGGAATGGGCTATTCCACTCATCCCTCCCTTTGGGGTCTGAAATAAAAAGCCTAGGAGGGAAAATCAAGCAAAAGAAGCAGCAAACAAAACTGCTGTCTGGGAGAGGGATGGACCAGAAAGAGCAAGTTTCACCATCACGCCTGCCACCCCACCAGGATCTACCAACCCCCCCGAGCAGACTGGGCCCCAGATGACATCACCAGCTCCACTGGCCTTGGCTAAAGCCTGAACACCACCTGGGTTGTGAAACTTTGTTCCCACTCCCATGTGTCCTTTTTCCTTCCCCACCTTAGTTCTTCTCTTTCTATCCCCCTCCTTTCTCCTCCCGTCAAATCTGAGTCTGGGGTAGCCGGCCAAGACTGCACCTTTTGCAACACTGCTGTGAGCCTGTGACCAAAAGGGCAGCGAAAAGCAATGCCCTAAACAGCCCGACGCTGGTACAGGTTTGCCAGGTCTTGGAGTGGCTGATCAGACTGTGTGTCCTGCCTGCGTGCCTCCAACTGGAATGCAGTTAATTTTGATATACTAGCTACACTGGACACCAGCTCCCTCTTCTAGGCTCTGCAGTTACACAGGAGGGAAAAGTGGTGCAAAGAGTCTTGTCCCTGAAGTCAGATGCTCTGATGATCCCAGCCGGGTAGCAGGTCTGTTGACTTCGATTTGATGAGAACCGCCCACTCAGCTTGGTGCACACACTCTTCTTCCTAGACGTGAACAGCTGCTCTTCCTTGCACCCTTCACCCGCCAACATGGCAGTGTGTTGCTAAGCTACCTTCCTGGGTTTTGCTCTAGTCCCAGCGTCTGTCATCCTCATTGTCCATCCGCTGCCATCACGCTCCCTCCCAGTTGCCGCTCATTGGTTAGGGCTGGAAAGTGGAGACCGTGCATCTGTCCACGTTTGGGTGTCCATGGGCCACAGCCATTCTTCACTTGAGCAGAAAACACATGGCGTCCCTGCCCGTGGCCACTGGGCTAGGCCTGGTTCTGGGCTCATTCCAAGACACATCCTTGCATAAACATACGACACAAACCCTCTCACCTAGCCAAGCTCTCTGTCCTGCAGGCTGGCAAGTGAGGCAGAGGGCGCGCTGGGAGGTCTAGTTCACTTTAGTACACCGAGGAGGTCCTCAGGGACTCCTGTGGTGGGGGCCAGAGAAGGGCTTATACACCCAGAGAGAGACACTCCGTAGTCTTGGACGCTTTCCAGTCAGCCGGTCTGACCGGAGAGGATGGAGGTTTGAGGCTGGCTCGGCCTGGCAGCTGTCATGGCCCTGGTAAAGCCCTCCCTGCTGGACATGTTGGGTCCCGCAGGCTGGACCCAGGGGCTTCTCTGCTTTCCTGATTCTGAACAGAGTCCAGGCTCTGCCTCTGCCTTTGGACTTCTAGGGACACTCTTGGGGTGCAGATTCTCCTGACACCCGTTTTGGAGAGCTGAGAGCCCACAGGCCAGCTGCCTAGCTCCTGAGACTAGTACCAGCTTGCCAGCCCCCCCACCTCCCCGTTGCTTCAGCACACCTTCCCAGAGCTCCAAACATGGGGGGAAATGGCTTACAGCTGATCTCATCTGGGACACGTGACAGCTGAGCACATAACACACAGGCTTTGCAAAAAGGGTTTCTAAACACAATTATGCTTTACTTTAGACAGCAGAAGAGCAATACAGATGTAAAACAAAACAACAAAACACAGGTAGGTCATTCCCTGCCTCAGTTTCCTCACCACTCAAGTGTTCTTTGGGATTTGGGTCAGTTTCCTTTCAGCATTCCCAGGCTCTCCCACCTGCAGCTCATGGCTCTCTGACCCCAGCGCCCTGCCCTCCCTAAAATGGCCAGTGAGAGGCCCTCCCTCCCTTTTATAACTTCCAATCCCCCTTGTCAGGTAGGGTTGCCAACTGGCTATGTCCACCAATGGCTATTAGCCAGGCTGGGCAGGGATGGTGTCCCTAGCCTCTGTTTGCCAGCAGCTGGGAATGGGCGACGGGATGGATCATTTGATGATTCCCTGTTCTGTTCATTCCCTCTGGGGCGCCTGGCATTGGCCACTGTCGGAAGACAGGTCACTGGGCTAGACGGACTTTTGGTCTGATCCAGTATGGCCGTTCTTATGTTCTTATGTCTAACCACACAAACCCAAACACCCTTGCCCCACTCCCTGCCCCGCCCCTTCTCCGAGGCCCTGCCCCCACTCACTCCATCCCCCCTCCCTTCATTGCTCACTCTCCTTCACCCTCATTCACTTTCACCAGGCTGAGGCAGGGTGTTGGGGTTGGTGCGGGGTCCGGGAGGGGGCTCAGGGCTGGGACAGGGTATTGGGGTGCAGGAGGGGATGAGGGGTGCAGGGTCTGGGAGGGAGTTTGGGTGCAGGAGGGGGCTCAGGGCTGGGGCAGGGATACGGGAGGGGTTTTGGAGTGCTGGCTTCAGGAGGGGGGTCAGGGCTGAGGCAGGGGGTTGGGGTGCAGGAGGGGGTTCAGGGTGCAAGCTCCAGCCAGGCGGCACTTACCTCAGCCGGCTTCAGGTCGGCAGCGCAGCAGGGCTAAGGCAGGCTCCCTACCTGCCCTGGCCACACACGGCTCCCAGAAACAGCTGGCATGTCCCTCTGGCAGCAGCTCCTATGTGTGTGTGTGGGGGGCAAGGGGCTCCACATGATGCTCCTGCCTGCAGGCACCGCCCCCACAGCTCCCATTGGCTGCAGTTCCTGGCCAATGGGAGCTGTGGAGTTGGCGCTCGGGGCATGGGCAGCATGCAGAGACCCCCTGCCCCCACCAGGGCTGCAGGGATGAGCCGGCTGCTTCCGGGAGTGGCGTGGAACCAGGGCAGGTACAGAGCCTGCCTTAGACCCACTGCGCCGCTGGACTTTTAGTGGCCTAAAATCTCCCGGTTTGGCTTCAGTAGCCTCAGGAGAGACAGCCTGATTCCGGGAGCACTGGCAACCTATTGTCAGGTGACCTCTTGTCAGCCTCAAATTCCATCAGGTGATCAGTTGCCCGGTTACCAGCCCACCCTACCAAACCAGTTTTCTTTGTTTGGCCAGCTGTGTCCAACAGTGCTTCCATTTGAATAGCAGCCCACCAAGGTTTAACAACCCTCCATTGTGACCCCTCTGCAAGGCCCAAGAATTTCTCCCGACATCTCCTGCGTGCGAGCTCCATATGGAGGCTACAGAACCAAGGTGAAGGCACAAAACGGGTCTTGCGATGCAAATGGTGATCAGAAAACAAACCAAGGTTGTCGTTTGATAGGGATACATATAAAGTTCATAACAGCAAACAGAATTCATAAGTCATACATAGACAAATTCCCCACGTTGCCCCAGGACCCATGGCACAGCTGCCTAGGGTCCCTGTGGGACCCAAATTAATAGCCTATCCCACCACATATAAACGAGGGCCTTTCACATCTAGGTTGGAAACCCACCGGGTAGGAGAGACTGAAAGTCATTACCAGCTTTAGGCTACTGGGTGGCCCTTGTGAGACAAGTTTGGTGGGTCTCAGTCCAGCTCCTAGTCCCCGCATCACACTACCCCCGCCCTGCAACTAGCACGAATCACCAGCCCTGCTGCGAGTCACCGCAGAGAGAACAAGGACTGAGCAGAGCCCTGTGCTAGGCTTCAGTGAGGGTCCTTCCAGTCAGGTTCACAGCGTATGGGCAGACGCTTGTCCTGTGCCCGCGCTACCAATCCAGTGCTATGCTCCCATTCATTTTTATTTTCTATCCAGGATCTTCCCTTCCTGGTCCAGCCTCCAAACACATGGCTTTGCCTTTTCTAATCACCTACAGTGCTTTGTTTTCTGTGGTTTTGCTGGAACATTTGGGGTGTCTCTGAAGGAAGTTACAGACTCAAAAAGCAATTTTCCTTTGTATAAATTCCCCGGAGAAGATGTGGAAATGGGAAGCAGCTGTGGAGCTAGTGACAGCCACAGAGTTTAATAAAAACAGGTCTTGAGGGGAAAGCTGAGAGGTTTGAAAATCTGAAGAACCTGTCAAAGGTCCCTCTGGTTCTGATCCAGTAGGTTTCTACCAGAGAAGTGGGATTGTTAGGGCTTTCTGCGGCAAAGCCTTTATTGTTATGGAATGTATTGCCTGATTTTAAGGGAATAAGATCATGTGCGGCACGTCGCAGAGGCTAGGGAAGGCTGGGCTCCCCAAACAGCACGGCCTGGCCCTGCCCATGGTTCACCCTGAAGCCCCCTCCTGTTTGCCCTTCCCCCTGGGCCCCAGTCCAGGCAAGCTGCTCCTTTTCAGGGAAGCAGGCTTGGGCTGGGTGCACTGGGGATGGGGGGGCCATGCGCCTCCTGCCAGCCCAGTGCTCAGGGGCTGGGGGGGAGGGGAGGGCTGCATGCTGCCCTGCCCTGCCCTGCCCTCGGTGGCTGGGGGGGCATGCACCACCCACCTGCCCGCCCTGCACTTGGGGGTTGGGGAGGGGCTGTGTGCCACCCGCCATGCATTGCCCATCCGCCTGGCACTCCGGGGCTGGGACAGGGGGCAGGGACTGGCAGCTGCAGGGAGGGGGGGCTCTGGCAGGGGAAAGGGGGCAGGTCCTCGGGTGGAGGCTAGCCTCCCCCAGCTGGCAGTTCACCTGCCGCCCATGAATAAGATTATTGTTTATATAATATGGGTTATAGGCTCACCAGTTAATCTGATCAGATGGTAATAAGGTTCTTGTCCCAGGATCAGGCTACACAGAGTTTTGCAAGGACCCTCAGGGTGTATGACAAGGACACTCACACTGAGAACAAAATACAGCCTTAAAGACTTTTATTGAGCTAAATGGAATAGTCAAATGGAAAAGTAATCCATCAGAATGACAAAGGACGTAATATTGTTCTAGGGGCACTTGTGATATTAGTTACTATACAATTTCCCAGATGAACACACTCACACCCTTCCTTGGTAACCTGGTGTGAGAGACAAAGGACCAGCCTCATGCCAAGAGTCCGATGGTCCAGGTTCCTCAGTTCTCGAGTGGGAGGTGAAGAACTTAGGAGACGCTAGAGAGCTAGAAACCTATCGAGGGACCCAAGAGAAACTAACTTAAATCCTGACTAAAAACTAAGTAACCGACCATGGTGGGAGCCTGAGCACCCATGTGCCCACCTTCCATGTCCAAACTTATTTTCCTCCCCCGCATACTATCGGGATGCCCTTACTCTCTAGGCTGGCATGTTCCTATGTATTCATGACAATTAGCTTGTTCTCACAGTTGTTATTTCTGGAATCCAATTATTATTTATTATTTCTGCCAATCCAGTGCTATGCTCCCATGCATTTTTATTTTCTACCCCATCTTCCCTTCCTGGGGCAGCCTCCAAACACATGGCTTTGCCTTTCCTAATCACTTACAATGCTTTGTTTTCCGTGGTGTAGCTGGACCACGTGGGGTGTCTCTGAAGGAAGACCGGTTATTTCCATGTTCTTTGTGGTATACCCGTTAAGGTTAGAGAGGGCATTAACTTGGGTAGGCCATCTATCAATGCCAAAGGTCTAACATGCTTTAACTCGTAAGTGAGATAACTCACTTATCTACGTTAAAGGTCACAAACATACGTATGGCAACTTGCTTTAGCTCATCATAGAGATGATACTGTAGATTCCTTGCATTACTGCCAAAAATACTCTAGTACAAATCTACACATCTATAAATCTATTATAATAAAACAAATAATCAAACCCATAAGAGAGAATATAAGCAAGGAAGCAGGCCAGCCCTATGGGCTACAAATTCCTTATATTGTAAAGGAGGTCCCTGTAAAGTGCCCTGCACAACTACGGCAGCACATTCAAACTCAGTCGAATGAACTATGGGCCTGGGAAAAAATCCTGAGTGGAGCTCTCCCGTCCCCACATCCCCTGACCCACTTACAATATTGCTAACCTCAAGCTTCTCAAATTCATGAGTCAGCCTCCAAAATGGTACTTCAAACTCACTCTAACTAACGATTGGCCCCTGAGTGGAGCTCTCCCATCCCCACATCCCCTGACCCATTTACAATATGGCTAACCTCAAGCTTCTCAAATTCATGAGTCAGCTTCCAAAACGCATGAAGTTGGCTATCAAATCACGCAATTTTTACAAAAAAATAGATTGTTTCCATGTCATAAAACATTTCACTTCCCTTCTTGCTTTTGCACCCTTGAGGTGCACTCAAGTCACATTTTTGAGTTTTTCTCTGCAATTATGAAGGCTAGAAGCTAACTGATCTTTTAAACAAAAGCTGAGATTCTCATGAAATCCCCTGACTCCAGGAGCAGGAGCTTGAAGAAAAACACCAATTATCACAAGACTCAAACTCCTGAGAGCTGGCAGCACTATGGTGGGCCCATGCTGGAGCACAACGTCTGCAATATCCCCAATCCCGTGCATTTCAAGTCTGTGAGTCCCCAAAACCCATAATTAAATAATAACGTTGGGATTCTGCTGTGGCCATCTCCTCTTGGAGTCCTTAGGGCCACAGTCGTTGCACCTTTTCAAGCTTCACCCTGCAACCTGGAGGGATAGAAAGGGACTTTTTTTTTTAAATGAAAGCTGAGATTCTCCCACAATCTCTTGATGCCAGAACCAGGGGCTTTAAATGAAAGAAGTCATTTAGCATGAGACTTACTATAAAATCACAACAGTTGGCAACACTGGACCAGTGAGTGACCCCAGCGAAACTGCTGCCACCCCCATGCCAACAAAGCAGAGACAGGTGACTTCTTGGCCACCAGCCCCAGGAGGAATAAGCACTTGAGAGGCTCCTGTTACATAAAAGGAAAGGAAATTCTCTGCATGGATCCAGCCCCGTCCAGAGCTTCCTGCCAGGGTGAGAAGAATAGGCAAAGGCTTGATAAAGCCCAGCAGAGGGAGGGTGCAGCACGAGATAGTCTTAACAGCCAGAGCCCCGACAGGAACCATCTGGGCAAAGCACACAGCAAAACACAAACAGCAACTCAAAGGTCAGGCTCCAGCCCAGCCTACGGTGGGCCGCTCTCACCCTAGGCCAGCCCTGCCTGTAGCTTGCAAGGCCCATCTTGCCAGTTATAAAGTCCTGGCTTCACAACAGAGCAATGAGCAGGTCTGGTGTATGCAACCAGCCACTGAGACATCCCCAGGGGGTCTGCTCCTCTCAGAGCCCAGCCTGGAGGCATCAAGAACCAGTAGGCCACAGCTTACAAGCTCCTTAGGTAACAACATAACCCCCATCAATGGAGTAGCTGAGCACCTCGCTGTCTTTCTCATCACAACCCCCCTGTGAGGCAGGGCAGGGCTACTATCCATTTGTACAGAGAAGGAGTTGATACACACACATAGGCTAAGTGACTTGCCCAAGGGCACACAGGAAGCCTGTGGCAGAGCAGGGAATTAAACCCCTCTCTCTCAAGTCTCAGGCTAGCACCCTAACCACTGCACCATCCTTCTGCTCAACACCCTGGCCTCCTGCTGCTTTGGCTGGGCTGAGAGGCCTAGGAGTATAGTGCAGGGACACCTGCATGTGGAGAGGAAAGTCAAGATGGTCTGTGTCCAATGAGAAGCCCCAGGCCCAACATTTTATGGTTTTACTGTTAAACTCATCTCCCTTCCAGAGCCTTCAAGTGACTAATGATGCCCCCACCCCTCACCTCAAGGGCACCTTCCCTCATGAGTCAGTCCCAGGTGCCTGGGCAAGTTTAACAAAGAGTTTCTGGACTATGACTACAGTTCAAAGGAAGGCGTGTTGGGACCAAGGCCTCCTTGGCTGAGGCCCAGGATTTCAGGCCTGGTCTTCACCACTTATTACCAGAGCTGTTAGTGCATCATTTCCTAGCTCCTCCAGGGCTCTTGCATGGACTAAACGGTCACCACAGGATTGCACACTGATGTGCTGCACTAGTGAGCACTGCTCTGCAAAGACCCCTCGAAATCCAGAGTATAGCACTGTAAGTAAAGTGTGCGTGAGAGAGAGAGAGAGACTGCTCTCTACTGGGTGGAATCAGAACTGCCTAATTATGTGTCATGGGCCCTATACAGCTAATGACCAGTCCTGGGGAGCAGGACTATCTACGTTCTAGGCCTGCCACCACTGAGAAGGTCTGCACAGCCGCAGCACGCAGCATAGTGACAACAGTGACGTCCCCACGGTGGCTGCAGATGTGCTTCAATATTTTATTCCTATTTGTGTAACTTACAAGGCGGCCTGAAAGATTTCCCTCCACCATAGCCTTGAGATTCACGGTGTGGGAAATTTCAGTCCTGAGAGAATGCTGTGAAGAAGGTTATAAGCATCCAAGAAACAAGGCCTTTGAAGGGACTGTCACGGCAAGAGAGCGGTGTGGGAATGACTGCAACTTATGCTCAATAGCATTACAATAGTTTAGCCACCGATCAGCCTACACCGCTCACCAGCTGCAATGAGCAATGAACTTCCCGCAAATCACAGCACCGTTCAGTACACTGCAGAGCAGCTGATGCCCTCTTAAAGCATATGGCATTGCCTGCGGTTGAAGACGGGGGCCAGAACAGAGGGGCGGATTGGGCTGTTTCATTGTGCTAACATACCAATGTCCTTTGTTCCCTATAAAATCCCCTGGCAGCTGATGAGTCCCAGCCTGATTCAATTTAACCTCCTGTAAATTTATAGAAATTTCAGCTCCCGGAGGAAACTCTGACAAAGCCCCTAACACGGGCTGGCCCTCAGGCATCTCTTGCTAGGAGATGCCCTGTATCTGTGGGAAATACAGGGAATCCGGGACTTGCATGCCAAGACTTGGAGGAGTTTTAGGAGAGCGAGAGAGACCCGTTCTGCACAGCACAAGTGCACTCTTGACCCTGAGCTTCTTACAAACAGGGGGAGGCAGCCAGGCTCCTAGGTTTGAACCATATCATGGGTTCCAATCAATGGAGCTGGAGGAAACACATACACACAGTGGTGTCCTAAGGGCCACAGAGCCTGGGCTGGGGAGGGGCAGGTTAAACCCGAGTGGGGCAGGCTGGGAAGGTCTCTAACGGACAGGATGCCTTAGGAAAGCAGCAGAGGAGGGAGGGGGAGGGAAGGAAAGGGGGATGGCGGAGCTGGAGAGAGAGGACGGAAGAGGCCTAGTTTGCACTAGAAAGCATTTGCTGGTGTAGCCAGCCTGGCAAACCCCTCTGTGTCGCTGATGACTTTTGCTAATATCACTTATACTGGTTCCCTCGCTGCAGCGAGCTACGGCAGCCAGCGCTGGTGTCACCGCGTCTACACGAGGGCTGTTGCTGGCCCAGCAATAGCACCGACCACGCCAGCCCCGAGCAATGAAGGGTCCAGCAGGCACCTGGCCCCGGCTGCGAAGAAAACGCTCCTAGCAGTGAGCTGGGGTGGGGGGAGGAGCAAGAGGGGAAGGAGAAGTGGGAGTGGGGAGAGGAGGAGGAGGCAGAGACTGCTGCTGAGCAAGGACAGAAGCCAGAGGCAGCCAGCGAAGGGCTGTTGGAACTTGCTGGGAGCGACTCTCTCACTATGACCCGTAAGTAGTGGGTGCTCTGGCGAGGCTCCCCCGCCCCTCTCTCTTCCAGGCATCCCCGACCCATGCGTTTCCTCTCTGCATTTCAGGGTGGCATCTCTCCTTCGCACTGGTGGTACTGCTGAGTGTGTGTGTGAGCCGGGCAAGCCCCAGCACAGGTACTGTACCCTGCTTAGCACAGGCTGCGCTGGGACCACATCTTCCCTCCCTGCCCCGGCTCCCCAGGCGCACGAGAAGGCTGCTCGCTCTGCAGGTGTCCCTGTTTGCTGAGGTGCATTTGGCAGTGCAAAGGGCTGCACTCGGACAGGCTCCTGCCTTTGGTGCTGGGGAGGGGATTAGTATCAAGTGGGGGCCCTAATAAACGGCACTGCAGAGTGTACAGTCATGTACCCAGACCTGGCGTGGGCCCTACTGCAAGCTACAGAGGGCACCAGACACCGAAGGGGCTGGGTAGGACACAGGCGTGGGGCACGGACACCGGAGGGGCAGAAAGGACACACGCGTGGGTCACGGACACCGGAGGGGCAGAAAGGACACACGCGTGGGTCACGGACACCGGAGGGGCTGGGTAGGACACAGGCATGGGGCACCAGACACCAGAGGGGCAGGTAGGACACAGGTGTGGGGCACCAGACACCAGAGGGGCAGGTAGGACACAGGCGTGGGGCAC